>NC_090440.1:864993714-865283714 GCF_031143425.1 Pleurodeles waltl | reverse complement strand
GATGTGTCCACGTAGTGTTTTTGGGCATTTCCTGTCACGGGCACTAGGCCTAACCACACAAGTGAGGTACCATTTTTATCAGGAGATGTGGGGGGAATGCTAGGTAGAGGGAAGTTTGTGGCTCCCCTCAGATTCCAGAACTTTGCAGCAATGAAATGTGAGGAAAAGTTGGGTGTTTTTTTTTTTTTTTTTTTTTTGCATAAATTGAGGTTTGCAAAGGATTCCGGGTAACAGAACCTGGTGAGAGCACCACAAGTTACCCCATCCTGGGTTCTCCTAGGTGTCTAGTTTTCGGAAATGTCCAGGTATCCTATGTGCCGGATGATCTAGAGGCCAAAATCCACACCTAGGCACTTTGCAAAAAACAGGTCAGTTTCGTTTGGGAAAATGTGATGTGTCCACGTTGTGTTTTGGGACATTTTCTGTGGTATATGCACTAGACCTACCCACACAAGTGAGGGACCATTTTTATCGGGAGACTTAGGGGAACACTGGGTGGAAGGAAGTTTGTGGCTCCCCTCAGACTTCTGAACTTTCCATCAGCGAAGTGTGAGAAATCGTTTTTTTTTTGGTCAAATTTTGATGTGTGCAAAGGATTCTGGGTAACAGAACCTGTTGAGAGCCCTGCAAGTCACCACATCCTGGATTCCCCTAGGTGTCTAGTTCTCAAAAATGCACAGGTTTGGTAGTTTCCCTAGATGCTGGCTGAGCTAGAGGCCAAAATCCACAGCTAGGCACTTTCCAAAAAACACGTCAGATTTCAATGTAAAAATGTGATGTGTCCATATTGCGTTTCCTGTTGCAGGTACTAGGCCTACCCACACAAGTGAGGTGCCGTTTTTATCGAGAGACTTGGAACACAGAATAGAAGAACAAGTGTTATTGCCCCTTGTCTTTCTCTACATTTTTTCCTTCCAAATGTAAGATAGTGTGTATTAAAAAAAAAAAAATGGAAGTCTATTTGAGAAATGCCCTGTAATTCACATGCTCGTATGGGAACCCCGGAATTCAGAGATGTGCAAATAACCACTGCTTCTCAACATCTCTGGGTCCCTAGGGTTCTTGATGAACCTGCAAGCCTTATATATCCCCGCAACCAGAAGAGTCCAGCAGACGTAATGGTATATTGCTTTCAAAAATCTGCCATAGCTGGAAAAGTTACAGAAGAAACGTGGACAGAAATGGCTCTTATTTTTCACCTCAATTTCAATATTTTTTTTATTTTAGCTGTTAATCCTCCAAAGTTTTCCTAAAGAAATTTACACAAATGACCCCTTGCTGAATTCAGAATTTTGTCTACTTTTCAGAAATGTTTAGCTGTCTTGGATCCAGCATTGGTTTCACACCCATTTCTGTCAATAACTGGAAGGAGGCTGAAAGCACACAAAGTAGTAAAAATGGGGTATGTTCCAGTAAAAAGCCAAAATTGTTGAAAAGTGTGTCTTTTGTGATTCAAGTCTGCCTGTTCCTGAAAGCTGGGAAGATGGTGATTTTTAGCACTGCAACCCTTTTTTTATGCCATTTTCGGGGGGGGGGGCACATGCTTTCTTCTGCAGCCCTTTTTTCTGGAAAAAAACCAACATTTATTTTTGCTGTATTCTGGCAAATTTCTTGGTCTCCTCTGGGGGAACCCAAAAACTCTGGATACCTTTTTAGAATGCAAAAACAACAAGTGATGGACGGAATGCTGAACATTGTCAAACACTCACCCCCAGTCATAGATCTGGGTTTAATCCATCGTTCTTTTGCTCACCATGCCACCCCAGTTTGGACCCAGCCATATGCAAATCAGTCTTGACCCTGTTCCTCATGGGAACAGTCCAGACCGAACTGCCAAGCCAGGTCCTCACTGGACCGGAAACCGGTCCCAGGATGCTTGTTTCCGGTCCAGTGAGGACCTGGCTTGGCAGTTCGGTCTGGACTGTTCCCATGAGGAACAGGGTCAAGACTGATTTGCATATGGCTGGGTCCAAACTGGGGTGGCATGGTGAGCAAAAGAACGATGGATTAAACCCAGATCTATGACTGGGGGTGAGTGTTTGACAATGTTCAGCATTCCGTCCATCACTTGTTGTTTTTGCTTTGTCGCCCTAAGTGGGAAGGGTATGCCCAGACGTGGGTCCCGTGCTTCCCATGCCACTGGATTCAAGCTAGCCTGGCTGATGAGGGGTGAAACCCCGAAACCGGTCCCAGGATGCTTGTTTCCGGTCCAGTGAGGACCTGGCTTGGCAGTTCGGTCTGGACTGTTCCCATGAGGAACAGGGTCAAGACTGATTTGCATATGGCTGGGTCCAAACTGGGGTGGCATGGTGAGCAAAAGAACGATGGATTAAACCCAGATCTATGACTGGGGGTGAGTGTTTGACAATGTTCAGCATTCCGTCCATCACTTGTTGTTTTTGCTTTGTCGCCCTAAGTGGGAAGGGTATGCCCAGACGGGGGTCCCGTGCTTCCCATGCCACTGGATTCAAGCTAGCCTGGCTGATGAGGGGTGAAACCCCGAAACCGGTCCCAGGATGCTTGTTTCCGGTCCAGTGAGGACCTGGCTTGGCAGTTCGGTCTGGACTGTTCCCATGAGGAACAGGGTCAAGACTGATTTGCATATGGCTGGGTCCAAACTGGGGTGGCATGGTGAGCAAAAGAACGATGGATTAAACCCAGATCTATGACTGGGGGTGAGTGTTTGACAATGTTCAGCATTCCGTCCATCACTTGTTGTTTTTGCTTTGTCGCCCTAAGTGGGAAGGGTATGCCCAGACGTGGGTCCCGTGCTTCCCATGCCACTGGATTCAAGCTAGCCTGGCTGATGAGGGGTGAAACCCCGAAACCGGTCCCAGGATGCTTGTTTCCGGTCCAGTGAGGACCTGGCTTGGCAGTTCGGTCTGGACTGTTCCCATGAGGAACAGGGTCAAGACTGATTTGCATATGGCTGGGTCCAAACTGGGGTGGCATGGTGAGCAAAAGAACGATGGATTAAACCCAGATCTATGACTGGGGGTGAGTGTTTGACAATGTTCAGCATTCCGTCCATCACTTGTTGTTTTTGCTTTGTCGCCCTAAGTGGGAAGGGTATGCCCAGACGTGGGTCCCGTGCTTCCCATGCCACTGGATTCAAGCTAGCCTGGCTGATGAGGGGTGAAACCCCGAAACCGGTCCCAGGATGCTTGTTTCCGGTCCAGTGATGACCTTGCTTGGCAGTTCGGTCTGGACTGTTCCCATGAGGAACAGGGTCAAGACTGATTTGCATATGGCTGGGTCCAAACTGGGGTGGCATGGTGAGCAAAAGAACGATGGATTAAACCCAGATCTATGACTGGGGGTGAGTGTTTGACAATGTTCAGCATTCCGTCCATCACTTGTTGTTTTTACCTTTTTAGAATCCCTAGGATATTGGGGGTGGGGGAAAGGACGTATATTTGGCATGGATAGCTTATATGGACAAAAAGCTATGAGTGCCTAAGCGTGAACTGCCTCAAATAGCCAAAAAATGGCTCTGCACAGGAGGGGAAAAGGCCTGGCACTGAAGGGGTTAAAGAAGGTTCTTGCCCAGTTTTCTTGTTGTTTCGAGGTCTATTTATCCAAATACTTATGCTGTTCTTGCCATGCTATATATCTCAATTTTCTGTTATTTAGCACTTGCCAATTCCATAGGCTCTTCGCGTTTTAGGCTTCCTGGGAGTCTGTTATTGTGGGGTTACTTGAGTCCTGGTCTCTGGGTTTGTATGGTGATGATTGAGGGGCTTTCCCTTGGCCTGTTAGTTTTAGGGCTTCATGTATGCGTGCCTTGCTCACACTCCAACATAGTTGTTGGAATTTAGAGTTGGTCAATAAAATGCAGTAGCAAGATTTTATCCACCAAAAATTTCTACAGGAAAACCTGCCAGAATTTATTGGGTGAAAAAACCCCATTGAAAAAGCACTAGTAAATACTGGGAAATGCAGATTCTGTTGCAGTAGGCACCAAAATACGCATGTACTGCACCAATTCTGTGGTAAAACTCATAACTGTTGTTTATCACTTATCCTTATTTATGGGATGTGATAAATAAAGCACCAGTAACACAGCACTAGCCATAAAGGCCTGATTACTAGTGCCACAGTGTTGGGTGCAATAATTATCACATCCTTTAAAGTAAGTCACTGAGGTGTTTGGAATTTATTTGGTGCAATAATTGTCTACTTTTTGTTTTGCCCTGAAAATGAAGCATAACATGTTTTTGGTACTTACTGCTCCACAATCAACATGCCCGGGTATTTTCCAGATATTTTTCATTTGTTAAACTCTGATAGGTTTGACATGCCAAAATGTATTGGGGCTGCACACTTTATCACACCTAGTAGTTATCAGGTGAGATAAACATAATGATGTCCTCTTGACCACAGATGATGACCCTTCCCCTGATATTGCATGACTTCTCAGCTGCCTTCAACAGTCTACTATCACACACTCATATGCACCCTAAAGTGTAGAATGGGATTCACCAGCAATGTCCTTCACTTGTTTTCCTCCTATGTATTTTCACCAACACCAGTTTGTTGACAAGGCCTTCTCCAGGTCTCAAAAGATCTCTATCACCTGTGAAGTTCTCAACGGTTCCATACTGTCAATCTTCAACTTTTACGTGCAGATGCTGGGGGCGCTAATCACAGATTACAATATCAACATTTACTGATAGTCCAATGTTATGCAACTCTACTTAAAAGGTCTCCTGTGCTTCAGACAACCAACACCTTAATCACAGCTTGCACACCATCCTGACCTAGATGTCCATGGTTTATCTGAAGCCCAACTTAACCGAGACAAAATTCCTGTTATTTGCCAGAAACAAGAAACAGTACAAAGCAGGCTCAATAACATGAACCATCACTGCTTCGGTTCCCAAATCTCACCGAAAGCCAAGTCACTTGAATTCAAACTGGACTCCAACTACACCCTCAAGGAACACTTTGCCAAAAAACAGTGACAGCCTGATGCCAGCTCTCTTTTATAAAGAAAGTGAATTAGTTTCTTTCAGAAAGCAACTTCAGAACAAATGTTTAAGCTCTCTTAATCTTGCATCTAGATGGTGGTAATGCCCTGCTCCATGGCATCACAGGCTCCACCCTAACACCCCTTAAGGGCATCATACACACTCCAGCACATCTCATCTAGGGCCTGAATTAATATAATCACATCACCTCCATCCTGGTGGAACTCCATTGGCTCCTATAATCGACCCCCACCATCTTCAAAGTCAGCAGTATCATTTACAACATGATCAGCCCTCCTTATCTTGCAGACAAGCTTGCCACCTCTTTTGGTTCTTGGGATTCCCACAGCCAGAACACCATCAGACTGAAGACTAAGAAGTGTGGAAAAAATAAGAATGCAGTATTTCAGCATCCTCCTTTCCATCAAATCTGCCTTAGGGCTACTCCAATTTAGGAAAATGCTGAAGTCTTAACTCTTTAAGGAACACTACATTCCAATGCATTAACTGTTCACAGCTTAGCTTTCCTATTACTTGCTGACTTTATGCTTGTCTTTGGCCATGTACATCTCTCTGCTGCCTTTGGGATATGTCTGTGCTATAGAAATACTATATATATATATATATATATATATATATATATATATATATATATATATATATGCATCACTTTTAATTGCCATTTATGCAACAAAAGTGCTTGTGGAGGCATCACAGTTTAGCAGGTTCTCCTAACTGGGCCTTTAACATGATCCTTGACCAGTGGTCTTCAAACGTTTTCATGCCGTACCCCCAATAAAAATGAAATCACCACTCCCCCACCCACCCAAATTTTATTTTTTGCAATTATTCTATTAAATTGGCGATGTTTAAATATGTCTAGACATATTTTAACATTGTAGTTAAGTTCTGTTACTGTTTTAAAAATGCAATCAAATAAATGATGCCAAACATACTATTCTGGTCAGACAGACCATATTAACGTGTAAAAGTATCCTCAGTGTGATTGAGAAGTGGGGGTTTTGAAGAGTCCCTTCCCTTTTGACACATACTCCCATCTTGGCTATAAATGACAAAACATGTTAGTGATGGCCCATTACAGAGCAGTTTACTGCTGCTCATTTTTTCAGCTTATAACAATGTCCTGTTATCAGCATAATGCTTCTTATGGCCAAAGCCTGAAGCCGCACCGCACTCCCCTCACCTCCAATCATATGAGCCCCAGTTTCAAGACATCTGATGTATGGTTACTTCTAAGTTGTTGTAGTCATAGTATAGAGTTTAAAGAACTGAAAGCTCTTCCACGTCAATAGGTTGTCACAAGACAAGACAGGACAAGAGCACATTGCACTGAGTCTGTCGCAGAATAAGAAAACACAACACTAAATTAATGCTTCCCACAAAGGAAATCTATAAATAGTGGAGTAAGCTAGAGATACAAGTCCTTAATTCATCCTTTAGTTAAAGCTAGAGAATAATTCGGGGTGTAGAAGAACAAAGGTTTGCTAACATTCGGGGAGGGTTAGTGAGTAGATAAAGATACCTAACCACAAGAAGAATTAGGTGCTCAGACCCATGACCAGATCTTGATGTTACTACACAGGGGCAATTTACTGTTATGCGTCATATGGGGATGCTTCAATGGCAGCGTGCTTTCTATTGGGAGCATTAAAGGGCAGGTTTTTTTATTGGTCAACCAGAAACTTTGGGAGTAAAAATGGATTTATAAAACGCAAACAGGGTGAAGCTGAAAGAGGGTAACCAGTTTTGTTGTATAATTTTAGACCCCTAAGGCTTTGTAGGTAGATAGGAGTTTTTCATGGGATACATGTTATGTTATTTATATTTAGATGGCGCATGGCTACCTGTAGGCCTCCCAGCGCTGAAGACGGAACAGTAAGAAGTAGACTTGGGGATTAAGCCTTGAATAGCCAAGTTTTTAATGCTTTCCAAAAGGAAGATTCATGGTTGATGAGGCGAAGGCTGAGGGGTAAAGAGTTCCATAACTTGGCCCCATGGTACGCAGAGAACTTCCACCCCATCTAGACTTCTTTACTCTGGGAATAAGAGCCAAGGCAGCTGTCGAGGACTTAAGCTGTCTCGCAGGTGTGTAGAAGGATGCTAAAGTCCTAAGCAGAGAAGGACCTCTGTTATACAGGGCTCCATGAACACAGCATAGGGTTTTAAACTCTAGGCGATTATTCAACAGAGAGCAGTGTTGTGAGGAAATCGCAGATTTGGCAGATTCATGCCTCGGTATATTTAAAAGCAAAAGAGCTGAGGCATTCTGTACCTCCTGCAGCTTTCTAATCACATATTTGGGGGATCCAATGTACAAGGCATTCCCATAATCTAAGCGTGAGATAAGGGCCTGGACGATAAGTCTTTTAGCGACAAGTGGAAAGATTTTAAAAACCTTCCTCAAAAGCCTAAGCAGACCAAAAGAGGTAGAGGAGACCTTATTGGCTTGAAATGCTATAGTAAGCTGAGGATCCAACCAAACTCCTAGACCTTTAAGGCGTTCCTTAGCTGGGGGAGATTTTCTAAACCCTCCAAAATAGAAAGGTTGGATCTCAGATGAGGGTGATAACCTAATATCGTTACCTTGGTCTTGTCATCATTAAGCTTGAGCCTACTTTGGGACATCCAACCAGCCACGGCTTGGAGGCAGGGGGTGAGAGATGAACAGTTGGTGGTGGTGTTTGTAGATAATGAGACTACCAACATGTAAGTGATATTGTAAAAATCACGCTTCTCTTATTTAAAAAGACATAAGGGTCTTCTGCATAGAACATACCGGAACTGGGCCTAACAGGCAGCTAACTCATTCAGGGCTTTGCTCCTTATGTTTTCAGCTGCCAAAACTTTTTCATATCACAACCCCACTATCATTTTCACAAGCATATGCAAAATAGTTTTGATTAAAAAAAGAAAGGTGGATAAAAATAAAATACAAGTGATTATAGAAATAATCATGAAAAACGACGAAGAAAGAGCAGACACGATATTGGGGAAAAAAAACTAGACAAGGGGCATACAATGAACAGAAAATTAGAGGGGGAAAAAGCAACGAAGAAAAAATATTAATTCACAATGGACAAAATGAAAATCGAAAATAAACAAATATGAAAGACAATATAAAAAGAACAAAACGTTTTTCAGGCGTATAAGGACTCTCCACATATATCATTGAGTGTTGTTCATACACAGACAGGGGGGAACATGACGGCCAGCTAACGAGCTGCCCGTGAACTCTCGTCGGACGAGAGACGCCGACGACACGTGACTCGAGACGCGAGGCAGAACTCTCCGGCCGGCGCTTGAGAGAGTTGCCGCTGTGGTTCGGCGTTCGGCGGAGGAACCCCCCAGGGGGGTTGAGGTTGGAGAAACGCCGGGGGAAAGTCGGAAGATTCTGCCCTGCACGCCACCCAAGAGTAATTAGAGTTGCGCGCTGGGTCTGAGAGCCGGAGCTCTCGACCGGCGTTCGGGGGGCCTTCAGAGTCGTCCGAAGGGAAATCCTGTGAACAGAGCGAGGAGCTTCAACAACTGTCTGCCAGGAGAATCGGGGTATTCTTTTTTTTGGTTGGTGCCCGATATAACAGGTCAGAGGCAGAGTTCATCAACTTGTTTTCATCTAATACACGTCGCCTGTCACGCAGCCATACAAAGCAGGCACAGAATTCTTGTGGAGAAACTGAGCACCGTGCTCTTGGTAGTGCGTTTTCATAAGCTGCATTCTGTCAGAAAACGTTAAGTCTTGGCATATTTTTGACATTTTACAAATACTAGACTGAACAAAGTGAACCAATGCACTGAAATGTATTATGAAACAAATAGATGCCACTTACCGAACGTCTTAGTATTCGCGAGGTAGAGTAAGCCTTTAGGCATGGTTATGTACGAAGTACTGATGACCACAAGTTACTGCTTCATTGGGAATATTTCAGATTTATAAATAGGCTCTTGTGACAGGAATTGTGGCATTATCATCTAGCTTGGTTTTCCTTGGGAGGGGCTTGTTAGAGGTTGGTCCCTTAAATCTTGTATCTTGTTTCTTAGCATTACCAGTCCTCTTCATCTTGAGTACGTTACTGACATTAAGATATTGGGTAAGAGTCTTTTTAAGTCGGCTTCTCCCCGGTTACAGCTTGTTGGGCCTGGAAAACATCATGGTGGGCTGGTGACCCAAAAAACAAAAAAAACAATTTTTTTGCTACTAGGCTACGTCATTACCGTAATTTACCCCTCTGTATCGTTTTTTTCCGGCCTAGGTCAGAAAAAAAAAAAAAAAAAGAGAAAACGGCGAACAAGAAGGGGGGGGTTATTGGCTTCGGCGAGAGGTGGTGAGGTGGTGTCCTGGAAGCAGGCATCAAACTCCAGTATCTGGGCGGAAGCAGTGAGGGGTGTGCGACGTGGGAGATCTTATACCTCTCGCTGTTCTCTTCGTGGGAGTTTACCGAAGACTCCGGGGTCTTCTACTAGGAGAAACTTAAATGGGAGTTGGGTAAGAGGAGAGTGTGAGAGTGTTGGTCCCTCACGGTGTATGTCTCCAATTAAACGTCGCCCAAGGGGTGTACGGGCAGAAGGTAAAGACTTGGTTGGTGCGAGGAAAAGTAAGCCCGGCCCCCTGGGTGTGAGTGTTAACCCACGGACTCAGCCATCTGAGACTGTAGCCACAGTTACAGCAGATTCCGGATCTAAGACTCACGGTGAGGGCTTTGTAAGGGGGATTGATCCTACAGTGTCATTCGTGGAGCACCCCCTACCCCTCCTGGAGGAAGGTCAAACTGAGCCTCAGGGAAAGAGCGAATCTTTGATCACAAGGTAGTTTCGGACTACAATTCTTCCATCACAAGACATGGCAGACGCTCAACCGATCTTAGGCGATTTAGGGGCATTAAACCTAGCTGAATGCTGTCTAGCTGTAGGCTCAGCCCAAAATCCATTAGACAAGTGTAGGAAAGTACCATCTTGCCTGGCATGTTACCCCCATTTTTCACTGTATATATGTTGTTTTAGTTGTATGTGTCACTGGGACCCTGTTCACCAGGGCCCCAGTGCTCATAAGTGTGCCTGAATGTGTTACCTGTGTAGTGACTAACTGTCTCACTGAGGCTCTGCTAATCAGAACCTCAGTGGTTATGCTCTCTCATTTCTTTCAAATTGCCACTGACAGGCTAGTGACCAATTGTACCAATTTACATTGGCTTACTGGAACACCCTTATAATTCCCTAGTATATGGTACTGAGGTACCCAGGGTATTGGGGTTCCAGGAGATCCCTATGGGCTGCAGCATTTCTTTTGCCACCCATAGGGAGCTCTGACAATTCTTACACAGGCCTGCCACTGCAGCCTGAGTGAAATAACGCACACGTTATTTCACAGCCATTTTACACTGCACTTAAGTAACTTATAAGTCACCTATATGTCTAACCTTTACCTGGTAAAGGTTGGGTGCTAAGTTACTTAGTGTGAGGGCACCCTGGCACTAGCCAAGTTGCCCCCACATTGTTCAGGGCCAATTCCCCGGACTTTGTGAGTGCGGGGACACCATTACACGCGTGCACTACATATAGGTCACTACCTATATGTGGCTTCACAATGGTAACTCCGAATATGGCCATGTAATATGTCTATGATCATGGAATTGCCCCCTCTATACCATCCTGGCATAGTTGGCACAATCCCACGATCCCAGTGGTCTGTAGCACAGACCCTGGTACTGCCAAACTGCTTTGCCCGGGGTTTCACTGCAGCTGCTGCTGCTGCCAACCCCTCAGACAGGCAGCTGCCCTCCTGGGGTCCAGCCAGGCCTGGCCCAGGATGGCAGAACAAAGGACTTCCTCTGAGAGAGGGTGTTGCACCCTCTCCCTTTGGAAAATGGTGTGAAGGCAGGGGAGGAGTAGCCTCCCCCAGCCTCTGGAAATGCTTTCTTGGGCACAGATGTGCCCAATTCTGCATAAGCCAGTCTACACCGGTTCAGGGGACCCCTTAGCCCTGCTCTGGCACGAAACTGGACAAAGGAAAGGGGAGTGACCACTCCCCTGACCTGCACCTCCCCTGGGAGGTGTCCAGAGCTCCTCCAGTGTGCTCCAGACCTCTGCCATCTTGGAAACAGAGGTGCTGCTGGCACACTGGACTGCTCTGAGTGGCCAGTGCCACCAGGTGACGTCAGAGACTCCTTGTGATAGGCTCCTTCAGGTGTTGCTAGCCTATCCTCTCTCCTAGGTAGCCAAACCCTCTTTTCTGGCTATTTAGGGTCTCTGTCTCTTGGGATTCCTTAGATAACGAATGCAAGAGCTCATCCGAGTTCCTCTGCATCTCTCTCTTCACCTTCTGCCAAGGAATCAACTGCTGACCGCGCTGGAAGCCTGCAAACCTGCAACATAGTAGCAAAGACGACTACTGCAACTCTGTAACGCTGATCCTGCCGCCTTATCGACTGTTTTCCTGGTGGTGCATGCTGTGGGGGTAGTCTGCCTCCTCTCTGCACTAGAAGCTCCGAAGAAATCTCCCGTGGGTCGACGGAATCTTCCCCCTGCAACCGCAGGCACCAAAAAGCTGCATTACCGGTCCCTTGGGTCTCCTCTCAGCACGACGAGCGAGGTCCCTCGAATCCAGCAACTCTGTCCAAGTGACCCCCACAGTCCAGTGACTCTTCAGTCCAAGTTTGGTGGAGGTAAGTCCTTGCCTCACCTCGCTAGACTGCATTGCTGGGAACCACGACTTTTGCAGCTACTCCGGCCTCCGTGCACTTCTGGCGGAAATCCTTTGTGCACAGTCCAGCCTGGGTCCACGGCACTCTAACCTGCATTGCACAACCTCCTAAGTTGTTCTCCGGCGACGTGGGACTCCTTTGTGTAACTTCGGGTGAGCACCATTTCACGCATCCTCGTAGTGCCTGTTTCTGGCACTTCTCCGGGTGCTACCTGCTGCTAAGAGGGCTCTTTGTCTTGCTCGACGTCCCCTCTACCTCCTGGTCCAATTTGCGACCTCCTGGTCCCTCCTGGGCAACAGCAGCGTCCAAAAACGCTAACCGCACGATTTGCAGCTAGCAAGGCTTGTTGGCATTCTTTCGGCGGGAAAACACTTCTGCACGACTCTCCGCGGCGAGTGGGATCCGTCCACCAAAGGGGAAGTCTCTAGCCCTTTTCGTTCCTGCAGAAACCTCAGCTTCTTCTGTCCAGTAGAAGCTTCTTTGCAACCACAGCTGGCATTTCCTGGGCATCTGCCCATCTCCGACTTGCTTGTGACTTTTGGACTTGGTCCCCTTGTTCCACAGGTACCCTAGATTGGAAATCCATCGTTGTTGCATTGTTGGTTTGTGTCTTTCCTGCATTATTCCTCTAACACGACTTCTTTGTCCTTAGGGGAACTTTAGTGCACTTTGCACTCACTTTTCAGGGTCTTGGGGAGGGTTATTTTTCTAACTCTCACTATTTTCTAATAGTCCCAGCGACCCTCTACAAGGTCACATAGGTTTGGGGTCCATTCGTGGTTCGCATTCCACTTTTGGAGTATTGGTTTGTGCTGCCCCTATCCCTATGTGTCCCCATTGCATCCTATTGTAACTATACATTGTTTGCACTGTTTTCTAAGACTATACTGCATATTTTTGCTATTGTGTATATATATCTTGTGTATATTCCCTATCCTCTCACTGAGGGTACACTCTGAGATACTTTGGCATATTGTCATAAAAATAAAGTACCTTTATTTTTAGTATAACTGTGTATTGTGTTTTCTTATGATATTGTGCATATGACACTAAGTGGTTCTGTAGTAGCTTCACACGTCTCCTAGTTCAGCCTAAGCTGCTCTGCTAAGCTACCATTATCTATCAGCCTAAGCTGCTAGACACCCTATACACTAATAAGGGATAACTGGGCCTGGTGCAAGGTGCAAGTACCCCTAGGTACTCACTACAAGCCAGTCCAGCCTCCTACATTGGTTGTGCAGCGGTGGGATAAGTGCTTTGAGACTACTTACCACTCTTGTCATTGTACTTTTCATAAGAGAAAAATATACAAAACCAGTTCAGTGTATATACACATTGCCAAAAAGTTTTGCATTTCCTCTTTTCACTCTTTTCTAAGTGCTGAAAAGTACTTCTAACTTTCTAAAAAGTTTTAAAAGTTTTTTTTCTCAGTCTTTCTAAAAGCTCTGACAAACTTTTTCTCTTTTTCTATCACTTTAACTCTCTCTAAAAATGTCTGGCACAGGCCAAAATGTTGATCTGTCCAAACGTGCATATGATCACCTTAGCTGGAAAGGAGCAAGGAGTCTCTGCATAGAGAGAGGTTTGAGTGTAGGGAAGAATCCTTCCTTGGAATTGTTACTTAACATGCTTAGAGAACAAGATAAGGCAAGAAGTGCCCCATCTGTTGAAAAAGTAGCTAGAGGTTCCCAATCTGATCCAGGGACTCCCCCAGGAAAAGATTCAGGAAATAAACTTCCTAGCCTGCCCATTACTAGACAGTCTAGCATAGTTGGTAATGATGTTGGGTCACACCATACAAATAGTGTTGTCTCACATCATAGCAAAAGCATTTATTCTCACCACAGTGGTACTGATGTTTCTGTTAGCCAAGCTGTTAGGGTGCCCTCTGTAAGGGACAGGTCTCCTGCTGTCCATTCTCACCATACTTCTGTTTCAAGGCATGTCCCTCCCACCCACCCTGATGACAGATTGTTAGAAAGGGAGCTCAATAGATTGAGAGTGGAACAAACCAGACTGAAGCTCAAGAAGCAACAGCTGGATTTGGATAGACAGACTTTAGAAGTAGAGAAGGAGAGACAGAAACTGGGTTTAGAAACCCATGGTGGCAGCAGCAGTATTCCCCATAGTCATCCAGCAAAAGAGCATGATTCCAGGAATCTGCATAAGATAGTTCCCCCTTATAAGGAGGGGGATGACATTAACAAGTAGTTTGCTGCACTTGAGAGGGCCTGTGCTGTACAGGATGTCCCTCAAAGGCAGTGGGCTGCTATCCTATGGCTATCATTTAGTGGAAAAGGTAGGGATAGGCTCCTTACTGTAAAAGAAAATGAAGCTAATGATTACAAAGTTCTTAAGAATGCACTCCTGGATGGTTATGGCTTAACCACTGAACAATACAGGATAAAGTTCAGAGAGACCAAAAAGGAGTCTTCACAAGACTGGGTTGATTTCATTGACCATTCAGTGAAGGCCTTGGAGGGGTGGTTACATGGCAGTAAAGTTACTGATTATGACAGCCTGTATAACTTGATCCTGAGAGAGCATATTCTTAATAATTGTGTGTCTGATTTGTTGCACCAGTACTTGGTGGACTCTGATCTGACCTCTCCCCAAGAATTGGGAAAGAAGGCAGACAAATGGGTCAGAACAAGGGTGAACAGAAAAGTTCATACAGGGGGTGAAAAAGATGGCAACAAGAAGAAGGATGGTAAGTCTTCAGACAAGGGTGGGGACAAATCTAAAAATGAGTCTTCATCAGGCCCACAAAAACACTCTGGTGGGGGTGGTGGGCCCAAATCCTCTTCTAATCAAAACAAGGAAAAGAAACCATGGTGCTATTTATGTAAAATAAAAGGCCATTGGACAACAGATCCCAGTTGTCCAAAGAAAAGCACCAAGCCTCCTACCATTACAACCCCTACTGCTACACCTAGTGTCCCTACTAATAGCAGTGGTGGTGGGAGCAAACCTACTAATAGCCAATCCAAGGGAGTAGCTGGGCTCACTATTGGTAACTTAGTTGGGGTTGGTCTTGTTAGGGAGACCACAGAGGCTGTGTTAGTCTCTGAGGGGGCTATTGATTTAGCCACCTTAGTTGCTTGTCCCCTTAATATGGATAAGTACAAGCAGCTACCCCTAATAAATGGTGTTGAGGTTCAGGCCTACAGGGACACTGGAGCCAGTGTGACTATGGTCATAGAGAAACTGGTCCACCCTGAACAACACCTACTTGGTCACCAGTACCAAGTAACCGATGCTCACAACAACACACTTAGCCACCCCATGGCTGTTGTAAATCTCAACTGGGGGGGGGGGGTTACTGGTCCAAAGAAAGTTGCGGTAGCTTCAGATTTACCTGTAGACTGTCTATTAGGGAATGATTTGGAGACATCAGCTTGGTCAGATGTGGAGTTGGAGGCCCATGCAGCAATGCTGGGCATCCCAGGGCATATTTTTGCTTTGACAAGGGCTCAGGCCAAAAAGCAAAAAGGACAGGGAAGCTTGGATCCTGGAACAATGGACCAAGTGCTCCCTAAAGCTAGGGCTAGTAGAAGCAAACCACTTCCTACTATCCCTCCCTCTACAGTGGATTCAACTTCTGAGGAAGAAGAATTCCCTCCCTGTGCAGAACCTACACCAGAGGAGCTTCAAGCAGACACTGCTGAGCTTTTGGGTGAAGGGGGGCCTGCCAGGGAGGAGCTGAGTGTGGCACAGCAAACCTGTCCCACATTAGAGGGTCTCAGACAGCAAGCTGTCAAACAGGCTAATGGGGATGTCAGTGACTCTCACAGAGTTTACTGGGAGGACAACCTCTTGTATACTGAGGCAAGGGATCCTAAACCTGGAACTGCCAGGAGATTAGTGATCCCTCAGGAGTACAGAAAGTTCCTCCTAACTCTTGCACACGTCATTCCCCTAGCTGGGCACCTGGGACAAATGAAAACTTGGGACGGACTGGTTCCCTTGTTTCATTGGCCTAGGATGTCTGAGGACACAAAAGATTTTTGTAAGTCCTGTGAAACCTGTCAAGCCAGTGGCAAGACAGGTGGCACTCCAAAGGCACCCCTTATTCCACTGCCTGTGGTTGGGGTACCCTTTGAAAGGGTAGGGGTTGACATAGTTGGCCCCCTTGACCCTCCTACTGCTTCAGGCAATAGGTTTATCTTGGTGGTAGTGGACCATGCCACAAGATATCCTGAAGCAATTCCTTTAAGGACCACTACAGCACCTGCAGTGGCAAAAGCCCTCCTAGGAATATTTTCTAGGGTGGGCTTCCCAAAGGAAGTAGTATCAGACAGGGGAAGCAATTTCATGTCTGCATACTTAAAGGCCATGTGGAAGGAGTGTGGTGTGACTTACAAGTTCACTACACCCTATCATCCACAAACAAATGGACTGGTGGAGAGATTTAATAAAACTCTCAAAGGCATGATTATGGGTCTCCCTGAAAAACTCTGCAGGAGATGGGATATCCTGTTACCATGCCTCCTTTTTGCCTACAGGGAGGTACCCCAGAAAGGAGTGGGCTTCAGCCCCTTTGAACTTCTTTTTGGACACCCTGTTAGGGGTCCACTCACACTTGTAAAGGAGGGTTGGGAACAACCTTTAAAAGCTCCTAAGCAAGATATTGTGGATTATGTACTTGGCCTCAGATCAAGGATGGCTGAGTATATGAAAAAGGCCAGTAAAAACCTTCAGGCCAGCCAAGAGCTCCAGATGCAATGGCATGATCAGAAGGCTGTTTTGGTTCAGTACCAACCAGGGCAGAAAGTGTGGGTCTTGGAGCCTGTGGCCCCAAGAGCACTCCAAGATAAATGGAGTGGACCCCACCTAATTGTTGAAAAGAAGGGTGAAGTCACCTACTTAGTTGACTTAGGCACTGCCAGGAGTCCCCTTAGGGTGCTCCATGTCAATCGCCTGAAACCCTACTATGACAGGGCTGATCTCACCCTGCTCATGGCAACTGATGAGGGACAGGAAGAAGACAGTGATCCTCTACCTGATCTCTTCTCTCCCACAGAACAAGATGCTCTTGTGGAAGGTGTAGTTTTGGCTGATTGTCTTACTGCTGAGCAGAAAGACCATTGCATAAACCTCCTAGATCAATTCTCTGAACTCTTCTCTACTGTGCCAGGTACCACTTCTTGGTGTGAGCACACTATAGATACTGGAGACAGTTTACCTGTCAAAAGTAAGATCTATAGGCAGCCTGACCATGTCAGGGACTGCATAAAGCAAGAGGTGCAGAAAATGTTAGAGCTGGGAGTGGTTGAGCACTCTGAAAGTCCATGGGCTTCTCCTGTGGTACTTGTACCAAAACCCCATTCCAAAGATGGAAAGAAGGAAATGCGGTTTTGTGTAGACTATAGAGGTCTCAACCTTGTAACCAAAACTGATGCTCACCCTATACCCAGGGCAGATGAGCTCATAGATACACTGGCATCTGCCAAGTATCTAAGCACTTTTGATTTGACTGCAGGGTATTGGCAGATCAAATTATCAGAAGATGCTAAACCTAAAACTGCATTTTCAACCATTGGAGGACATTACCAGTTCACAGTAATGCCTTTTGGATTGAAGAATGCACCTGCCACTTTTCAGAGGTTGGTGAACACAGTCCTGCAAGGGCTGGAAGCTTTCAGTGCAGCATATTTGGACGATATAGCTGTCTTTAGCTCCAGCTGGGATGATCACCTGGTCCACCTATGGAAAGTTTTGGAGGCCCTGCAAAAGGCAGGCCTCACTATCAAGGCTTCAAAGTGCCAGATAGGGCAGGGGAAGGTGGTTTATCTGGGACACCTTGTTGGTGGGGAACAGATTGCACCACTACAGGGGAAAATCCAAACTATTATAGATTGGGTTCTCCCTACCACTCAGACTCAGGTGAGAGCCTTCCTAGGCCTCACTGGGTATTACAGGAGGTTCATTAAGAACTATGGCTCCATTGCAGCCCCTCTTAATGACCTCACATCCAAAAAGATGCCTAAAAAGGTATTGTGGACAGCTAACTGTCAGAAAGCTTTTGAGGAGCTGAAGCAGGCCATGTGCTCTGCACCTGTCCTGAAAAGCCCTTGTTACTCTAAAAAATTATATGTCCAGACTGATGCATCTGAATTAGGAGTAGGGGCAGTCCTATCACAACTTAATTCTGAGGGCCAGGATCAACCTGTTGCTTTTATTAGTAGGAGGTTGACCCCTAGAGAAAAGCGTTGGTCTGCCATTGAGAGGGAGGCCTTTGCTGTGGTCTGGGCTCTGAAGAAGTTGAGGCCATACCTGTTTGGCACTCACTTCATTGTTCAGACAGACCACAAACCTCTACTTTGGCTAAAACAAATGAAAGGTGAAAATCCTAAATTGTTGAGGTGGTCCATATCCCTACAGGGAATGGACTATACAGTGGAACATAGACCTGGGAGTAGCCACTCCAATGCAGATGGACTCTCCAGATATTTCCACTTAGACAATGAAGACTCATCAGGTCATGGCTAGTCTTATTGTCCTTCGTTTGGGGGGGGGGTTGTGTAGGAAATTACCATCTTGCCTGGCATGTTACCCCCATTTTTCACTGTATATATGTTGTTTTAGTTGTATGTGTCACTGGGACCCTGTTCATCAGGGCCCCAGTGCTCATAAGTGTGCCTGAATGTGTTACCTGTGTAGTGACTAACTGTCTCACTGAGGCTCTGCTAATCAGAACCTCCGTGGTTATGCTCTCTCATTTCTTTCAAATTGTCACTGACAGGCTAGTGATCAATTGTACCAATTTACATTGGCTTACTGGAACACCCTTATAATTCCCTAGTATACGGTACTGAGGTACCCAGGGTATTGGGGTTCCAGGAGATCCCTATGGGCTGCAGCATTTCTTTTGCCACCCATAGGGAGCTCTGACAATTCTTACACAGGCCTGCCACTGCAGCCTGAGTGAAATAACGCACACGTTATTTCACAGCCATTTTACACTGCACTTAAGTAACTTATAAGTCACCTATATGTCTAACCTTTACCTGGTAAAGGTTGGGTGCTAAGTTACTTAGTGTGAGGGCACCCTGGCACTAGCCAAGGTGCCCCCACATTGTTCAGGGCCAATTCCCCGGACTTTGTGAGTGCGGGGACACCATTACACGCGTGCACTACATATAGGTCACTACCTATATGTGGCTTCACAATGGTAATTCCGAATATGGCCATGTAATATGTCTATGATCATGGAATTGCCCCCTCTATACCATCCTGGCATAGTTGGCACAATCCCATGATCCCAGTGGTCTGTAGCACAGACCCTGGTACTGCCAAACTGCTTTGCCCGGGGTTTCGCTGCTGCTGCTGCCAACCCCTCAGACAGGCAGCTGCCCTCCTGGGGTCCAGCCAGGCCTGGCCCAGGATGGCAGAACAAAGGACTTCCTCTGAGAGAGGGTGTTACACCCTCTCCCTTTGGAAAATGGTGTGAAGGCAGGGGAGGAGTAGCCTCCCCCAGCCTCTGGAAATGCTTTCTTGGGCACAGATGTGCCCAATTCTGCATAAGCCAGTCTACACCGGTTCAGGGGACCCCTTAGCCCTGCTCTGGCGCGAAACTGGACAAAGGAAAGGGGAGTGACCACTCCCCTGACCTGCACCTCCCCTGGGAGGTGTCCAGAGCTCCTCCAGTGTGCTCCAGACCTCTGCCATCTTGGAAACAGAGGTGCTGCTGGCACACTGGACTGCTCTGAGTGGCCAGTGCCACCAGGTGACGTCAGAGACTCCTTGTGATAGGCTCCTTCAGGTGTTGCTAGCCTATCCTCTCTCCTAGGTAGCCAAACCCTCTTTTCTGGCTATTTAGGGTCTCTGTCTCTTCGGATTCCTTAGATAACGAATGCAAGAGCTCATCCGAGTTCCTCTGCATCTCTCTCTTCACCTTCTGCCAAGGAATCGACTGCTGACCGCGCTGGAAGCCTGCAAACCTGCAACATAGTAGCAAAGACGACTACTGCAACTCTGTAACGCTGATCCTGCCGCCTTATCGACTGTTTTCCTGGTGGTGCATGCTGTGGGGGTAGTCTGCCTCCTCTCTGCACTAGAAGCTCCGAAGAAATCTCCCGTGGGTCGACGGAATCTTCCCCCTGCAACCGCAGGCACCAAAAAGCTGCATTACCGGTCCCTTGGGTCTCCTCTCAGCACGACGAGCGAGGTCCCTCGAATCCAGCAACTCTGTCCAAGTGACCCCCACAGTCCAGTGACTCTTCAGTCCAAGTTTGGTGGAGGTAAGTCCTTGCCTCACCTCGCTAGACTGCATTGCTGGGAACCACGACTTTTGCAGCTACTCCGGCCTCCGTGCACTTCCGGCGGAAATCCTTTGTGTAACTTCGGGTGAGCACCGTTTCACGCATCCTCGTAGTGCCTGTTTCTGGCACTTCTCCGGGTGCTACCTGCTGCTAAGAGGGCTCTTTGTCTTGCTCGACGTCCCCTCTACCTCCTGGTCCAATTTGCGACCTCCTGGTCCCTCCTGGGCCACAGCAGCGTCCAAAAACGCTAACCGCACGATTTGCAGCTAGCAAGGCTTGTTGGCGTTCTTTCGGCGGAAAAACACTTCTGCACGACTCTCCACGGCGAGTGGGTTCCGTCCACCAAAGGGGAAGTCTCTAGCCCTTTTCGTTCCTGCAGAAACCTCAGCTTCTTCTGTCCAGTAGAAGCTTCTTTGCAACCACAGCTGGCATTTCCTGGGCATCTGCCCATCTCCGACTTGCTTGTGACTTTTGGACTTGGTCCCCTTGTTCCACAGGTACCCTAGATTGGAAATCCGTCGTTGTTGCATTGTTGGTTTGTGTCTTTCCTGCATTATTCCTCTAACACGACTTCTTTGTCCTTAGGGGAACTTTAGTGCACTTTGCACTCACTTTTCAGGGTCTTGGGGAGGATTATTTTTCTAACTCTCACTATTTTCTAATAGTCCCAGCGACCCTCTACAAGGTCACATAGGTTTGGGGTCCATTCGTGGTTCGCATTCCACTTTTGGAGTATATGGTTTGTGCTGCCCCTATCCCTATGGGTCCCCATTGCATCCTATTGTAACTATACATTGTTTGCACTGTTTTCTAAGACTATACTGCATATTTTTGCTATTGTGTATATATATCTTGTGTATATTCCCTATCCTCTCACTGAGGGTACACTCTGAGATACTTTGGCATATTGTCATAAAAATAAAGTACCTTTATTTTTAGTATAACTGTGTATTGTGTTTTCTTATGATATTGTGCATATGACACTAAGTGGTTCTGTAGTAGCTTCACACGTCTCCTAGTTCAGCCTAAGCTGCTCTGCTAAGCTACCATTATCTATCAGCCTAAGCTGCTAGACACCCTATACACTAATAAGGGATAACTGGGCCTGGTGCAAGGTGCAAGTACCCCTAGGTACTCACTACAAGCCAGTCCAGCCTCCTACAACAAGGAACTAGATAGGCAGAGACAGGGCTCTTCTAAGACACTAGCCTTGTTAGAAACAGAGGGTAATTCTCCTAGTGGATCAATGTCTCACGATATGGATGTACAGGCTTTGTTAATCTCTCTTACTAAAGAGATTAGGGGAAAATTTGAGATCTCAGAAAATAATCAAACTAAGATTCGGAAAGCCTGTGAAGTTTTGGAAAGTAAAATCAATTTGCTAACAGATCGGTTGGGTAAGCTGGAGGCTGTGGTGGAGGCCCACGAGGAGCGCGTGTTAGCTCAATCCAAGGATATTTTACAATTAAAACGTGGAGAAAAGATGTTGCAGGATAAATTAGAGACATTGGAAAACAACATGAGGAGAAATAATATTAGGCTTTTGGGAGTCCCGGAGGGAATGGAAGGGGAAGACATTAAGGGCTATGTGATCGCTTTGATTAAGGAGGTCATCCCTAATATAGTAGGGCTTAATCTGGAAGAGGATATTCAAAGAGTCCATCGTGACCCGTTCAAGAAAAATCCAGGAAGGAAAAACCCTAGGAGGATTTTGATAAACTTCAACACATACGCTATTAAGGAAAGAATCTTGTCTGAAGCCCTTAAAGTTGGAGTTTTCTCCAAGGGGGATTGGTCTTTTAGGATAAGATCAGATGTGTCCAAAGCAACGTTAGATAGGCAGTGGGAACTGGTAAACTTTATGCGGGAACTTCGCTCTCTTGGGGCTACAGTTCAATTAAGGTTCCCGGCCGCTCTCCGTATCATGTGGAAGAATAAAATGTATAACATGAGAGACCCGGGGGAGGTTAGTGCATTTATAGATCAGATTAAGGCGTTTCAATAAGACCTAGTGGAAAGTCCCGTCCGACGGGGAGTTCGAACTGAGGATAACAGGATGGTTATCCTAGTAGAAATAGGGAGGGTTCCCCTGGGGGGGGGGGGGGGTGCGGGTTTGGTGGTGTGTTGGAGTTGGTGGGGGGTGTGGGAGGCACTGGGTGTAGGGGATTGGTTCGGGTTAGGTGGGTTGAAAATGATAAATATAAAGTCCTCATAACTTGCCTAAATAGGACGGGGGGTTCTGTGTTCATGATTTTTCTTTTCCTTCCTTCTAGGAATGTCTAAGTATGGCAATTTAAGGTTGAAATTCCTTTCTTGGAATGTGAACGGCTTAAGGGTGCTAGGTAGGAGGAGGAAGATTTTTTAATATTTACGATTGGCGGAGGAGGAGATCATTATATTGCAGGAAACCCATCTTCAACAAATTGAGTGGGAGAGCTGGCTTAAACGGTTGAATTGGGTTTCATTCAGTGTATGCTCTTCCCAAACTAGCACGATAAAAGGTGTGGCAGTCCTGATTAAAAAATCCACAAGGTTTAAGGTAGGAGTGGTGCAAGTTGACTTTAGGGGAAGATGGGTAGTGGTAGAACTGTGTGTATGCGGTTACTGGGTCACAGTGGCGGGTTACTACAGGCCAAATCTAGATGATCCAACGCCATTTCAAGATCTATTTAATATTCTACTTCTAGCTAGGTACCCAGTGGTATTAGGTGGGGATTTTAATATACTGTTAGATCCTGCTCATGATAAGTCAACCCCTCGGGGTATGGTTAACTCACCTAAAACGAGGGCACTGGTGAAACAAGCCATGCAGGATTTAGGTCTGGTAGATATATGGCATTGGAGAGGGGGCGAAGGAGATAGATACACATTTTACAATAAAAAATATGGGCATACATCTAGAATAGATTTTTTTCTAATACATAAAAGTTTATGCCCAGAGGTGAGAAGGGTAGCCCACAACATAGCACACCTTTCAGATCATTCAGCAGTAAAACTACACTTGGACATCAGGGTCATAAGTAAGGGTATTAGGAGTACAATTAATCGTGCTTTATTCCTAGATGACTCAATAGTAGAAGAGTTAAAAAAAGATACAAGAGATTTTTTTCTCTTGAATCAAGGAACAGCAAGTTTATGGTGTGTTTGGGATGCGTTTAAGGCCTATATAAGAGGGAGGCTTGTGAGCCTGGCAATATATAAGTATCGTGAAGGAAGGGAAAAGCTGGGAGATATGGAATCGTCACTAAAAACTCTTCAAGCTTCAATGCAGAATGCACGATTAGAAGGGAAGAACGATCTATTAGAGGAGCTGACACGCCAAGAGGAAAGGGTTCGGATTAGCTTAGATGCTTTTTTGGAGAATCGCAGTAGGTTAAAGTGGGAAAGTAGTCGATATGCACACTATGAATATGGAGAAGGTTGTAGTAAATTATTAGCGTGGAAGGTTAAGTCGGACCTTTCTAAAAGGCATATCTTATCAGTTAAATCTGATCTTACGAACCAGATCTGTATGGAGCAAGAAGAGATCGAGGGGGCATTTGTATCTTTTTTTCAGGAAATATATTCAGAAAGTTTGGTTAATTCGGAGGAGTCGGTCAGAGAATTCTTAGATAAAGCGTATCTCCCAGTTTTAGAGGAATCTGAAATGCTCTTATTGAATTGTAAGATAAATGAGGCTGAGCTTGTTGAAGGTATAAGGGCGTTGAAAAAAGGAAAGGCAGTTGGTCCAGATAACCTACCTAATGAATTATTTAAGGTTTTGGGGGATGAACTTATTCCATTTTTATTAGAGTTATTCAATTCTATGTTGGTAGAAGGGGCCCACATACCTAAATCCTGGAGAGAGGCGATAATCTGTTTATTGTTAAAGCCAGGTAAGGACTCAATGTCTTGCTCATCCTATAGGCCAGTGGTCTTCAAACTTTCTAATGCTGCGCCCCCCCCAGTTGAAAAATAAAAATCATTGGGCCCCCCCTCAGTATTTTTCACAATTAGTTTAGAAAGATGGCAATGTTTAAATAGGTCTAAAGCTATTTAAACATTGCAGTTAAGTACTGTTACCTTTTTAAAACCGCAATAACATGCTTCTGCTTAAAACAAAGGCATGTTATCTGTATAATATTTCTTTTGGACAGAGTTTGGCGCCCCCCCTGGGATCACTTGAGGCCCCCCAAGGGGGGCCCGCCCCCCAGTTTGAAGACCACTGCTATAGGCCCATCTCCTTGTTGAATGCGGATTACAAACTCTATACAGGGATTCTAGCTAGGAGATTGGGGAGAGCCATAGGCAATCTGATCCACTTGGATCAAAAGGGTTTTATGAAGGGGAGGCAACTCCATGAGGTAACTCACGAGTTATTTGCTGCAGTAGACCTGGCGGAACAAGAAAAGGCTCCATTGGCGATCTTGACTTTTGATGCGGCAAAGGCCTTTGATCGTGTTAATTGGTCTTTCTGAAGGGCCGTGTTGGAAAAAGGGGGCTTGGGAATCCCTTTTGTTAGGGCGGTAGGGGAATTGTATAGATGCCCCTCAGCGAGAGTCCTGGTCAATGGCCAATTATCACAGGAATTCAGGATCTGGCGGGGTACGCGACAGGGGTGCCCCTTATCTCCCTTGCTTTTCAATTTATACATTGAACCCTTGGCAACTTTACTTCGGTCCTGTAAGGACATTATTCCATTTCGAATTTGGGGCTGGGAAAAAAAAGTCGTGTTATATGCAGACGATCTTATGATATTTACGAGTGATGTCAGGTCTACTTTACCTAGGGTCAATACCTTGATGGAACAATTTGGTAGATTTTCTGGTTATAGTATAAACACAGAAAAGACGGAAATAATGTGTTGGAATTTGACTTATGCTTCTCCCTTAGTTAAACATGAGATCAGATACTTGGGTATTCGATTAACAACTGATCTTAATGAGGTAGCTAAATTAAATTTTGACATAACGTACAGGGAAACCAAAAAACTGCTAAAGGCGTGGGCCGCTCTTCCTCTTTCGGTAATTGGAAGATCTAATATTTTGAAGATGTGCATTCTCCCAAAATTTACCTTTAACACTATTCCACTAGAGTTTAAGAAGAGCTGGTTTAAAAAACTACAGAGGGATTTATCCTCATTTGTATGGGCCTCCAAGGGTGTAAGGATTTCGTGGAAAAAGATGAGTAGAAAAAAAGAGTGGGGGGGTATTGCGTCTCCGGACTTGTTTAGGTATTATTTGGCTTTTCAACTAAAAAATATTCGAATTTTATTGAATAAGAAGTCAGAATATGATTTAGTCTGGAGAGCTTTAACGGCACATCTTGAGGAAGGAGCAGACCATTTCTTACATAAATTTGGGCATCCTAAGTATTTTAAGAAGGTACGTTTGAAGCTCCCCAGACATGCATGTAATGTTTGGATGTATTTTCGGAGGGCGTTAGAGATACCTTATTTCTGTAGCTCTGCTCCCATTTGGGACTCACCTGGTACTCCTGATTGCCTTATCGACAAATTATCAATTCCCTTGAGAGTGAGTGGGATGGTAAGATGGGGTCAGATAATAGAAGGATCTGAATTGTTAAGTTGGTCTGCATTCCAGGAAGGTACTGGAGGGACAGTTTCTAGATTTAAGTATTTTCAGATATCTAGTTGGGTGAAATCTCGACGAACAGGAGAAATAGGGAGGAGCGTATGGGAAGGGAAATTAAACCAGAAAATCATTAAAAAAGAAGTTGCATTGTGGTATCATGCTTTGTTGGAAACAGCAGAGGATGGTGCATCCCTTCCCTTGTCAAAGTGGGGGGGGACTTTTCCAACCCTAGATGTTATAGCATTGTGGCAAAGGTCCTGTTCAGAACTGTGGTTTACTACTAAACCGGCAGGGTTGAAGAAAAATCATTTGTTCACACTCCACAGGGTTTATTGGACACCGGCTAGATTAACAGCTATTGGGAAAATTCAGAAAAACTGTCCGAGATGTGGGGAAGACAAGGCAGATGATATTCACATGTTTTGGCAATGTTCAAGGTTGTTGAATTATTGGGGGGTATAGGAAACATCCTAAAGGTAATCTTTAACGTTAACTTAAAATTAAATCTTACTATGGTGGTGTTTGGGGTTTGTGAAGAGGGTATAAATTACCAGAAACTCTCAGTACACCAGGAGCATTTGCTGTTCATATTAATGCTTTTAGCTAGACGAGAAATATGTCGTAAATGGATTGAACCTCTTCCTCCCCGTGTTCTGGATTGGCAAATATTTGTAAATCGAATGTGTAAAATGGAACAACGAGGTCCCCTTTCTAGAAGAGACAATTTTTGGATGTACTGGGAAAATGTTTATCAATAGTGTATTAATTTGTGTGTTATAGGTTTTCTGTTTGGTCTCCTCCTCTTGAAATCTTAAGTCCAATGATTAGAACTCCCCTTACCCTTTTGGGTGCTGCTTTGGTTATGATCAGGTCGCAAAGAAAATAATAATACTTGGTCGATGGCATACGATTGGGAAAAGATTAATAAGTAGAACAGTTGGGACGGCTTAACAGAGGTATGGATTATATACCTGGAGGCATGCTACTGTTCGCCGTGACCTGTGCTTTTCCCCCTTAACCAAAGCGTGGGTGACGAAATGAGGACAAAAACAAAAAGAACAAAACGTTTCTCACAAATCTGAATAAACAGGATTTAAGCAAAGATACCGTCATTTCAAGTAAAATCCTCTAAGCCAAATTGTTTTTGACACTGTCATATGGTACACTACCAACTGAAATGGGTATTAGGAGAATAGCGCTTTTAATTAGTCGAATAACTGTGGGTAAAACTGTGTATTAGGTTCACCCTTATGGTGTACCATAGTGTACTGTACTCTTAAACCCGTCGTGCTCGCATGCTATTAAAACATTATGAAACAAATAAAAAAATTTAAAAAAACAACTTTGTTAGTTTGTGTTCAAGCACTGCATGTAAGACAGCTTCGGGAAAACTGAGAATGAACGAAGATACTTGCAAGAGTGGGTGGTTTGTGACTAGGGCGAAGAAGAATCGTATGACATGAAGCACAGAGCAAGAAATGAGATCAGACAAGTTCTGTGATGGGGCAGATCAGCCAGTTTGGCCTCTTTGACTGAGACTAGAGCTCCTCTGTTGGCTCGTATGAATTTTGTTTCCTGGTCTTAAAGAGCTTGTGTTCTCGCCCTGCAGCCTTCTGATCTATGGAGGCTGTCCTAGTATAGGGAAAGCGGGGTGAGGTTATTAGGGGGTCATGGAATGTAGCTCCTCTACATTTTTGTAATGCGTCTCTTTCAAGTAGGTGATGTTAGAGAGACTGCTTAACAACCCTCCTTGGAGGCGGAGTTGCAGTGCATATGTATGTATGTTACAGACCGAAAGCCCCCTAGCAGCGGAGAAAAAGTGAAAGGAAGCGCGCAAGCCATGTGCCCACCCATATATGTGAGTAACAGAAGACATAGATACTCCGGAACACTGCACTGCACTAAACCGAGTTTGCTGTGATCTAGAGAAAAACAATATACAGCATTAAGTAACAATTGAAAATATATTGCTATCGTTATAAAAATAATTTAACAGTGAATTTCCAACGGACATTCTGCGTATAGGGTGAACACAGTGGTTTGATTCACTTTCCCTTGTTAGCGTCCTATCCTCTCGCACTATTTGATGGGCTGTTTTCCCAGGGGAGGCGCTGGCGCAGAACTGGGCTGAATCTAGGCTTGTCACTGAGGCCGCAGTAACCGCATAAGTGTCTACTGTACATAATGTCAGGTGGCTGCATTCACGAGGAGGCGTCTCATTTGCTTCCACATTTGGTCAGGCTTTCGGTGAGCTTCCCTTGAGCTATGAGCTTGGTGGTGGGGGGCTGTATAACTACGGTCCACTCTATATAAAACATACTTTTTTTGATGGAGCTCGCGTGTGCCCATGGAAATCAAACAATAAAGCACAATACAGTCTATCCACTCTTAAATCGCCATCACTTCCAACTTCCCTTTGACTCGCTTTCAAGTTTGCCTTTTTTCCTGGACTGGTGAGATTGGGGAAGCAGCACCATGGGGGCCTGAGCCACACTGGGCAGATTCTTTGGGGAGCCATCTAGGATAGTTTGTTGACCAGGGAAATTAACACCTCCAATGCTTTCTTTCCCCTGGAGGCTGTGAATGATTAAGGGAAGGCATTTGTGGGGTGGGAGTATGATTATGGGAGAGATGCGCGGGTTGCACCACGGGCAACAGAAGTGAAGGAGGGTTTGAGAGACCAACACCATGAACAAAGGAAGGGAAGGAGGGCAGGTGTGTAAAGGGAGTAAAACCACTGACCATGAAAGGGAAGGAGGGAGGTTGGGTAATCAAGGGCAACACCACGGGCCACTGTAGGGAAGGAGGGTGGCTGCTTGGGAGGTGGTCACACGAGAGACAACAGGAGCATGGCGGGTGAGAGGAATGGAGGTGGGGAAGTACATGAAGGAGCCTGATGAGACTCAGTCACTAAATGAATAAATAGTGCTGAAAAAAATGAGCAGTGAAGGGGCATAAGTAATGCATCCAAGCTCCTGGAAGGGATAAACACATGAGGCAGGACTCCTACAGCAGCTAACCTATAAAAAGCAAAGTAATGAGAGTGGCAATGAGTCCGCCAACAGTTAAGTAACGGGCAGGCTCTAAACCCACTGTACGATAACAATAGTCGCAAAGAGATGGCGCATGCGCGGTCTACCCGAGACCTAAAACTAACAAAATATACTGTAACAAATTTGTTCTGTTTTTTTACCTTCAGATAACTGCAGGTAAAATAACGCACACCTTAAATGAAAAATAATTGCAAGTTAATACTTATGAAACCTCAGTTGAGTAATGCAATCATTGCAGATGTGTGTGTTTGGGGCAAAAGGGTCACAGAATTGAATCCTGGTGTGTGCATTGGGGAAATAGGACTTGTGTATGTATAGTGCTATGAGGTCCCGGCCTGTAACAGAAAGCACTGTAAATGTGAATCTATAAATCATTATTTTAAAACTGTATTGCACATAGTATAAGATAGTCTGCTGCAGAATAATTTAGCTATAGCCTCTGGAATTGTGCAGCAGGGAGCACTGCAATTATGCAGTAGGTTTAAAGAAATTATGCAAGAGAGTCAAATTATGCGCCATAATGCAACACATGTTATGATGGTATTACTTCATTATTTTGTACTTTATACACCTGATAATGCTGTTTGGACAAATAGTTCACCACATTAGTACCAGTTTAACAACCAAGTACAGAAATATGTAAATTAAATGTGACCAATTAACCTTTGTGAAGGGCCCTCCACTGTTCAGGGACACGTCACCACATTATGTGGCAAAGGAGGCAGATCCATAATTATGCAAAAAAAGCCACATGATCACATAATTAAAGTAGCCATGAGCTTAATGTTTAAGATAAAACAGGCACTTACTGCCAAAGCAGTAGGTAATCAGACTGTGTCTAGTGCCAGCATTTTTATACGTATCAATTGAAAAAGACACTTTCAAGAGCTCAACACCCATATGTCACTTTCCTTCATGAAACTTCAAGGGACTCCCTCAGTTAAGGCTTATGCTGGTTCCCAAGCAGTCTTACATTTGGTGATTAACCAGTTGCACACATTTACATTTCTTTCAGGAAACAGGCACCTTGGTAAGAAGGCCTATGTCTTCTTTACTTCTCTGTCCTGCCCTCTGCTTCACAACATATGAGAGCCCCATCCCCTTCCCATTCACTTCCACCCAGAGGTACCACAAGGTCAACATTAACCATTCAGGGGTGGTTGTTTTTTGTTTGTTTGTTTAACAAAAAGTATGTAAACTAGTTTTGTGGAATTAAAAAAGAAAACATAGGCCTGTCGGTCTCCAGAGATTCTGCCCAGTTTGACATGCAGAGGTCCTTTCACACAAGGTGAAGGTCAGTCAGCAGGATCGCATTCAGAAGCCGAGCCCTGGTTGTTCAGACCCCTAAGGACTCACAGTATTGGCTCTGGAGAAAGAGAAAAAGAGCGCAACCGATGGATAATGTACGATATGGCCCATAGGAGGGGTGCTATTGGGGGTGGGGGGGTAATATTTACATCTACAAATGGACAGACGCAGCTCTTTCTTCCTCAGATCATCTTTCTAAGAGAGATGATCTGAGGAAGGTGGCAACATATGTTTTTTTTTTTTTTTTTTTAATGAGTCTCAGCACTACCATTAATGTAGCATGTGGAATGACACTAGGACTAAGGGTGTGAGGGACACCACTGCACCCCAATTCTGACTGTCTTACTAGCAAAAAGTGGAGTTAAGGCCTGTTTTCTTTTCTAGTATAAGGGCCCAGTTCACCTTTGTTGCACAGGGAACAGGGCCCCAGCATCAGGGAAGCGGGGGCTATATGTGGGGCTTTGTATCCTGTTTCATTGCACAAAGGGGCAGACAGCCTACTTTGAGCCTCAGACCTAGGAGTAAGTAGCTCTCTGTAGTGGGCAGAGGACTAAACCTGTTTCGTAGGGTTATAGGTATCATTGGGGCGGCAGGTGCAGTGGCACTGAACCCTCCCCCCCTCCCCCAGTGTTGTGAGGGGACAACTAAACCCCAATTATGGCTGTTTTACTAACCTTCCTTGTTTGCAGTAGAGGCCAGTGCACCCTTGCTGTGCCAGTGTTGCATTTGGGCTCATACCAGTGGCCGAAGGGAGATGAATATTGAAACAGAGAGTACAGCTTAACTTGGGCCTCGGAGAGATGACAAAAGGGGTATGGCGCAAGATCAGGTCTATGTTTTTAACTAAGGGCAAAGGAGACTGCCTGTTTTGCAAGTCATTAGTGGAGCAGGTAAAGTGGCACAGGATCCCAGGAGGGTGAGAATCCCACTACATCAGAATCGTGACTGTCTTACTTTGAAGAAGAGACATGGGGCCTAGCTAGCATTAGAGCTGAGGAAACCATTGCAGCAAAGTGCAGCCAGCACCTGGGAGCTCATTTGTTTCTGAAAGGGACAAAGAGTCTGATTAAGGACTGGAGTGATGGCAAAGCATGGTGAGAAAGGCAGCGAGGCAGCCTGCTACTCAGGGCTGTAGCAGTAATCCGTGCAGCAGGTGCAGTTGCATTGGTGCCCAGGGGTGTGAGGGGCTCACAACACCCCAGTTATGTGGAGAAGGATTGTTTTGGTCAATTTTTGTTTTTGTGTGACATATTTTCTCTTTTATAATGCATACATTTAGCATAGAATCCGAGCTACAGAAAAGTACCCCTGAAAGTATCCAACACTCCCATCCCCTGCGCTCTACTGCATCACCTCTGCTCCCCCTAGTCTTTCCATAAAGCTTTGGAGGGGGGCCCAACTTCAAAACATGTACCTTAGTAGGGCTCAGAGCAACAACTAAAAATGAAGACCTCTGCCATAGATTATAACTACAACTTGTTTTCATGCAGCACGTAGTCCCCAATTAATGCGGTTTCTAAACACTGAAAACGTTGTATATCATTTACAGAGCTGATGGACCGATGTATGAAATGCATCATGGCCACCTTCATCTGCCAGGTTACTGCTGTCACTGTGCACGTGTAATAAAAGGTTAACCTCTTGAGAAGGTAGTATTTATTTCCTTCTAATGTGAAACTGAAGCAGTTGGGAGCTTGTATTTTAAGTTTCCATTAGAAAGGGCTCAATCAGTGCACCTCACTGGTCCATTTGTGAGTGACACTGGTTCACAGCCCAGCAATGAAAACGTTTCCTTTTCAATGATATATTTACTTTGCCATATTTTTTTTGTAACCTGCAGACAAACTTCTTGTAATGAGTTACACACAAAGAAATCATCGAGAAAGGACAGTGTATGCTTTTGGGGGGTCGGATGTGGGGAGTCATTGGATAATTGCAAGAAATTGGAAGCGGCGTCATAGCCAGCCTGCTACATAACATGGATAAAAGACTTATTGGCTTTTCCAATGCTTGTTAATAATGTGTTGACCCTTCCATGCACTGCTTGTAAATTAAGATGTCTTGGAAACGCGATAGATAAATTCACTCTCTCAGACCATTTCATTCACAAGCTCTTCGTGAGGCATTTGCACCCCACTGAGAATACAACCACACCCCTCCCCGACCCACAGTTTGAGAACCTCTGCCCTAGAGAAAGTTTTCTTGCCCATAAGCAGCAAATCTACGCCAAGGCATGTGTTCTAACATCAGTTTTTATTACTTTATTTAAAACTTTAAATGGCCCATGACTTGATCCTATGAAGAAAACCATTGAGGCCAGCTATAGGTGTGAAGCATTGCACGTGAAGGAATCAAATACTTTGGAGAAAGTAGTTTTAACAACGCACAAACAATTGTTTCATCTACCTAGATGTGTTTTCCTGGCCTAAGTTCGCCAGGAGTTCGGCATAATTACACAGGACATCACAAGGCAAGGGGCTTTTTTTTTTGCAATGCTGCTCTACACCCAGAATGACAAAATATTGTTTTTTTAAAACAAATGCTTTGGGCCAAAATCACCAGTAGCAAAGTTGATTTCCCACCTCGACTGTATATGGAAAATGCATTTCGCAGTCTCCAAGTGAGAGATTTGAAATGCATTGGCTACTTTGCAAGTGTTTAAAAACATCGTAATAAAACCATGTGCATATTCTCGCGAAACACAGACCAAAATGTATTGACTAAATGATTTCGTTCTGGGATGGTTTTAGACAGTCACTGAAGTGCCTGGGACTTGCTGGTTAAGGGATCTGAATCCTGAGTCACAGACTTGCCCAAGGAGCTTGGGGTTGTACAAGAAACTAAATCAAGATTACTCTGGCTGGGGCCTCAGAGTCTTTGGTAGTGTTAAAAGTTTAGATGTTCCAGTTAACGATTCAGTGAATGTTCGGCAGGTCTTATAAAAATAAATTGAAAGGTTCCAAGAGGCTCCTGGGCACGCTAGCACACAAAGAAGACTGTATGGAAGTGATGCGTAGGCAGTCTAGGATACCGGCAATTTGAATTAAGGATCTTCGTGGTTAGCTTCTCCATCAGCTTGCCCAATAAGGCCTTATGAATATTTGCTCCTCTCGTGTTGGTACAATGAAACAGTTAGCAAATCCAGTAGGTTCACAGCTTTACCCTTAATCTAACATTTCGTGCCCTAGTGGGACCGAGCTAGTTCTCGTGCCTTAGGTGATGGGCCAGGTTTTCGACCTTCCTCAAAAGTTGAACACTGTGTCACAGAAACAGTAGAGGGTTTTCTGATCCTTGCTTTCAGTTTGTCAATGTGTTGGCTTGATCTGCGAAGCCTAAGCAGTCTTATCACTGGACCCGCCTGATTCCAAAGGTGAGACCTTGAGAACAGTCATTACAGAGATGCCTTTGCCTCATATTCTTGTACTTTGCCCTGAAGAAGGTTAATCTGCATACTGCACTGTTAACACTGTAGTCATTTTCTCTGTGCTTGTCACCTACATCTTTGAAAGCCTTGTGCACAATGTGTTGGTGGTTTGGCCAACAGGTCGACCTCTCTAATACATTTTGTTGACTGCCTTATAACGGGATGAGATGTTTTTTAAAGGGTTGAGCTGAACCGTTGACTTCCTACAAATTGTAGTTTTTTACTCTGGTGGTGGCTTTCATAGTGGTGCTTACTTTGCCCATTGAGTCTTGTGTAAGCTCTTTCTGCTTTAGCTTAATGCATTGCCTTTCACTGGAAAAATAGTGATTTATCCCAAATTCCTTGTAATTACCAAAGTCAGTACAAAGTTTCATTTGAACCACAACACGTTTTCCATTGTCTTTTATCCTTAGTCTAATAATTCTGGAAGGGAGGAATGATTTTACATAACCAAGATGGTCTACTTGTTTTTGTGTTTTGCATTGACCACAAGGAATTAAGGGCCAGATGTAGCAAGGCATTAGCGCCTCGCAAACGGCAAAAAACGCCGTTTGCGAGGCGCTAATGCCTGTGCGCGATGCAGAAACACATTTTGCGAGTCGGAACCGACTCGCAAAATGTGTTTCCGACTTGCAAATAGGAAGGGGTGTTCCCTTCCTATTTGCAACTCGCACCGCGATGTAAGTTGATTTGTGACCGCAAAAGCGGTCACAAATCAACTCGCAGTTACCATCCACTTGAAGTGGATGGTAACTCATTCGCAAACGGGAAGGGGTCCCCATGGGACCCCTTCCCCTTTGTGAATGATCACAAAAATAATTTTTCAGAGCAGGCAGTGGTCCAATGGACCACTACCTGCCCTGAAAAATACCGAAACAAAAGGTTTCGGTTTATTTTTCAAAGTGCAGCTCGTTTTCCTTTAAGGAAAACGGGTTGCACTTTGAAAAAAAAAACCTGCTTTATTGAAAAGCAGTCGCAAACATGGAGGTCTGCTGACGACAGCAGGCCTCCATGTTTGCGAGTGCCCATAGTCGGTATGGGGCCGCAATTTGCGACCCACCTCATTAATATTAATGAGGTGGGTCATTGCGACCCCATACCGACTCGCAGAAGGTGTCTGAGACACCTTTCTGCATGTGGTTTTGCGAGTTGCAATTTGCGAGTCTCTATGACTCGCAAATTGCAACTCGCAAAACCATACTTACCTACATCTGGCCCCAAGTTCTCTTAGGCAATGTGTGATTCTTAGTGCTAAACACCTCCCACACAAGTTACTAAAGCTTCCATTTATGCTGAAATATGTGCCTTATTAGTTTAAAAGGTTCGACCTTCATTGGTGAGATCTGTTCCTGTTAGAAGCAAAGGCGGATTCCAGGTTTTTTCATTCAAAGTCTCTGATTCTCACAGCTACAGGGTAAGAAGCCATGTTTGCCATCGCGTTTTTTTAAAACTTGATAAACTGCTGGCACTTAGTGCTCCACAAAAGAAAACACTTTTGTATTGTGAGGCTTAGTTAAAAAACATGGAGGAAGAAGTACATGAGGCGACTAGCTGAGAAACATACACTCCCGTAGAGTGCTTAAACACGAAGAAAAAAAGTAGCCCCTAAAAAAAGTGGAAGGACCCACGCAATGCGTCTAGGCTCCAGAGGAAGGAGGCTGTGGCAGCTAACCAGTAAGAAGCAAGTAAATGAGCGTGAAAATAAAACCAACCAGTGATAAGCAATTGGTGGTGTCTAAGCCCACTGTAAGAAAAGAGTGTCTCACAAGAGACACTACATGCGCTGTGCTAGACTAAAAACTCACATGACATTACCAGTATTAGCACCTGAGGCAGCATTCCAGCCATACTCGTGAGAAAGCTTGTGAATTGGGAATAAATACACAAGCACCTTCAGGCAGAAATGTAAATCTACACTTGTACTCCTACGTTTTCTCATGATTTGCACTCGGTGAGTAGCAATGGAACTGGTGTCAAGGGGATACTGTGTGTCCGTTTGGAGAGACTGTATTTGTGTTGTCTGATTCTGCAAACTGCTTGTAGCAGAACAGAGACGTGACTTTAACTGCCGAAGCAAGAAGTGAAGAGGAAAATAGGAAATGGCCAAGTCAAACAAGAACATCGAATTTGAAGGATTTGCTATAAGGAAATAGAGCGAGTGGGAGGGACGGGTTCCGGTCCACACCACTTGGCAGAAAAACAGACAAATGAGGCTGCACAAGCGCGCAGTAGAAAGTGAGAGAGGGCGCCTTGTTTGTGGAACAATCTGTGTAGCCGAAATTAGCTCGGTGGGTAAAGAATCCTTATTGGGCACCCATACAAGGGATTGTGAGGGGGCCCCTGGCAATACCCATATACTCGAGCTGACCAGCTGCCCCCCCCCTTTATGAATAGAAGACTCTCTGGAGCTGCAAGGGCGTCCGCTAGACGTCCCTGAATGAGCTGCTTTACAACTCTCTATCCATTGGCTGGGAACAGGAGAGAGCTTTGGACTAAGAGTAAAGGCAGATTCCTCCTTTTATACAAATCCAGCAGGGTAATGTTAAACTAAACGTTCTATAGCACCTGCCTTTGTCCAGCAGCACCAGCTCGCAACCCCATACCTCCTATATAGAGCTCTCTCCAAACACTGTTGCCCTGTAGCCTTGATTTCCGGTTCATATGGTATAGACCTCTTGATGCTTGGGTCTGGTGGGAGTTGACCTGCATAGGAGCAAGCACACGTCCTAATGCACCTATTAACTATACTTTAGGGACATATTGTTGTCAATAAGAAACCTGCAGTTAGCATGGCATCACCATGCCTTCCGGTAGTGCAAAAACAACGAAGAAATGCTTCTATCACTGACTGGAGTCTGAATTGGTTTTCTGGAAGTGTACGGTCAGAAGGTTGGACGGCTGTTTTTGTGGCTTGTCAGTTTTTGGCAGGTAAGGTTTATACGCTATACCTAACTACCTATACATTTTGTTGGTTGGTACGGGTACCCATTGACCATCTAATGTATATGCGTGGTAAGTGTTGTGTTGGTTTCCATACATAATTCATGTGATTCCGTTCTGGTTGTAGACAGTCTTCCTTCAAATTAAACTTCTCTGTGTGAAGAGAGTAAATGCTAGTGTGTACACTGTACGTTCTCATTTGTATAAGTCGGGCGGGGGGGATAAACTCAGCCATTGTGAATTTGAGAAAGCATACTGCGTGTGTGTGGTGGGGGGCAGGCTTCCTCAGAAATTGTTTGATATATAAAATAGTGTATTTTACAGCATGTTGTACCAAATACACGGGTTAAAATAGATTTTGGAGACAGTTCACAAGAAAAGATCATGAAACACATAATTAGGCTTTCCTATTTTCAGTTACTATTTGTTGTGAATTCTAGCTGGGATGTTTCAGTTTCCTAAAATTTTAAAAAACTGTATAAGTCGGTGGTTGTGTTTATTCCTTAGCTCCATAAAAGTATGGGAGAGGGGTGGTGTTTTTGCAGTCCTTGTAATATATTTGGCTTTCGTTACCTCCCTTCTTTCATTACTGTTGCACATAGCACAAACTTCGTCTAAAGTCAGTGGAGGGCTGTACAATGTAAATTACAGGTGTAAAGCCAACAAGAGATACGAACGATAGCTGATTTGTGGACTACTAATACATTATGATGTAGTGCACTTTAAACGGTGAGTCAACTGTTTCCAAAATTGGAGCAGTGGTATGTAGGTCCTGATGGATACAGGGATGTTGTTCCAGATCCTGGGTGCATAGATGAAAAGGCATGCTGCGTTGTTGTGTGTTTTTTTTTGTTTTAGTTTCACCTTTCTCACTGTAGTTGGTGAAGGGAATCACCGAAGGCAGCAAGCTTTTTTGTAACGTAAGCAAGGGTGCCGGCCATTTTAGCTTTGTAAATGATGCAGCTGGTTATGAAGATGGTGCAGGCCGGCAAGAGAAGCCCATAGATGTCTGTCAAGTCCTGGTTGAGAAGTGCTATGGCATGTAGGGTGCCCTTAAGGGGCTCCAGTGTGGAATCTGGAAGACCATGGAGTACGAGAGGTTGAACAGCAGTTCTAAGGCCACTGGAAGAAAGAGTTTCACTTTCTCCAAGAGACCGGGTACCAGACCATCTTTGTTTTTTGGCAATGTGGTGCTTGAGGGTGATGGTAGTGTCCAGGAAGAATTCAAATTACTTGGCATTCAGTGAAACCTGACGTTCAAAGCCATTCAGTTTGATGTCTCTAAGCCAGGTTGTACTGCTTTTTTTTATTTGTTCTTGGGAAATAATAGGATTTCTGTCTGGGTGGTATGAGCTTCAGGTGGGCACAGAGTATTCAGGTCTGAATGAAGTCTGTGCAGTGTTTGAGGTGTTGGATGCCAGGAGTGGAGGAGACTTAGGGCCAGATGTAGCAAAAAAGCAATTTGCGACTTGCAAATTGCGAGTCCCTGCGACTCGCAATTTGCAAGTCGCAAATTGCTATGCAGTACGGTGTCTCAGACACCGACTGCAACTCGCAATGGGGTCGCAATGACCCACCTCATGAATATTCATGAGGTGGGTCGAAAATTGCGGCCCCATTGCGAGCATAGGCACTCGCTAACATGGAGGCCTGCTGACGTCAGCAGACCTCCATGTTAGCGAACTGCTTTTAAATAAAGCAGTTTTTTTTTTTTGAAATGTAGCCCGTTTTCCCTAAGGGAAAACGAGCTGCATTTCAAATAAATCCGAAACCTTTTGTTTCGGTTTTTTCAGGGCAGGGAGTGGTCCCTTGGACCACTCCCTGCCCTGAAAAAATGTTTTGGGGTCCAGTCTCAAACTGGAAGGGGTCCCATGGGGACCCCTTCCAATTTGCGAGTGGGTTACCATCCACTTGAAGTGGATGGTAACTGCGACTCCATTTGCGACCGCGTACGCGGTCGCAAATGGAGTTGCATACCACTGCGACTCGCAAATAGGAAGGGAACACCCCTTCCTATTTGCGATTCGGAAATGCATTTTGCGAGTCGGTAACGACTCGCAAAATGCATTTCTGCATAGGAAACACGCATTTGCGAGTCGCAAACGGCTGATTTTGCCGTTTGCGACTCGCAAAGTGTTTCCTACATCTGGCCCCTAATTCTGTGCATTTTGTTTCTGTTGTCTGAGAGCAGAGGCTCCAGGAGCTCAGTTAGGAGGGCAAAGATAATGGAGGACTATGGAAGTGATGGGGAATTTTGGATTGTAAAGGTTGGAGAGGAACCAGTGAATTACATTGCCAGTGACTCCCATTCAAGACAAGTGCATATGAGGGTGGGATGGTGAACTGTGCTGAAGGAAGCTGAGAAGCCCAGCAATATCAGGAGGCAGGGGGACAGATTCATCTGTGATCAGGAGGGCTTCTTTTAGATGGGCATGGTAGCAGTTTTCTTGCTTCTTGAAGCCAGATTGGTAGTGGTGCACCAGAAGTTAAGCATTAATGTGATCTTTGAGTTGGCCATGGATTGCTTTCCAATAATCTTGCCAATTAATGGCAGTGAGTGATGGACTGGTGGATGGCGAGATCATATGATTCTTGCATAGGTTTCTTTAGAAGTGAGAGGGTCTGGCCTGTCTTTAGAGCTTCTGGGAAGATGTCTTGGGTAATGGTGAGTAGAAGTGAGAGAGTGTCCTTGGATTGTTGATGAAGGACGAAAGTAGGACATAATTTTCACAAGAAATGACTGAGGGATTTTATGATGTTGGCAATATCTGAAAATGATATAGCTTTGAAGTATGACCATTTCAGTGTTCTAAAGGAAGGCTTGGGTGAAAAAGACGACTCTCGCTTGGTGGTGTTGATGTGCGGTTTGGATTTTTTTTATTTTTTTAAAAACTTCACTGAAGAAGAGGTTGATGACATTAAACTTTTCATCGGAGTCAGGAATAGGAGGGTCTAACAGGGGTTGATGCAGTGCTTGATTGTCTTGAAAAGTGCTTTGCTTCGATTGGTGGCTTCATTCATGATGTTGGTATAGTTAATTTGTTTCGAGTAATGTTCTGAGGTGTCTGCATGTTTTGGAGGTATTTTAGTATCATAGTATCGTGGGGAGTTCTATTTTTCCTCTGTTTTCTGACCTGTCTGATGATCGATTGTTCATCAATGGTTTTAGATTACCAGGATGCAGAAGGCTATAACATGCACATGAGTATTCTTTTACTTGGGATGTTCACATGGTTTAAAAAAAAAAGTGTTGAAATTGTTTAGAAGCTTTTTGGGGTTGGATGTGGAGTTGAAAGGGTGAGCGATGAGTTCAAGCATTAGATTCCGTGTAGAGGTCTTTGAATGGTCTGAAGGTTTGGTCTTCTCTTTTGGGTGGACCTCGGGTTTATTGGTATGATGCTGAGATAAGGAAGGCAACGTGGTCGGTCAGTCCAGGGGTATGGGTAGTTTGCAATGGATTGGTGGTGATATTTAAAAGACAAGGTCCAGGATGTGCCCTTTAGAGTGTGTTTGTTGGTTGGCAAGCTGTACTACATTAAACGAGTCTGAGGTTGAGGGGGGGTCTCTTGTATTTTTTTAACTTGTGTTGTGAGAAGTTGAAGTCACCCACATGGGTGGTGCGGGCATGTTGGATAGACAATGTGATGATGAGAACTGATCAATGAAGTCCTTGTTCTGCCAGTCATATCCTTGTGATGGAAGGTTGTGGAATGAGATTCAGAGAGTAGGAAATTTGATATCCGCAGCTAGATGGATTTAAGTGTTGCTTGCCTGGGGTGCAGAACTATGAGAATTATGAATGAGACTTCCTTCCTCCTTATGTCCCTGGTCCACACAATGGATGGTGTAGCCTGTGGAGAAAAAGGATGTCTATGATCTGCGAACATGAGGGCATGAACTATGTTACTGTGATGAAGAGGCTGTCAAGCTTGTGATGAGTGATAAGATCTGCAATGTTGGTGCTTAACGCAGAGCTGAGTTGGAGTGTATGTGCTGTAGTTTGAGGGTGTGTAATAGTTAGTGGGATGGGTACACTGTTGGGTCTGTGATGTGTGAATGCTATGTGAGTGTTTGGATTGTCTAGGTCTGAGTGTGATATTGAAATTTGGCAGTATGGGGTGAGGGGTTAGGCAACCTGTTATATTACTTTGTACGTTTCAATGGAACAGCTGTTTTAGCCCAAGGCCCTTTCTGCCCTTAAGAGGTCCAACCAGATGATGCTCTTGACTGTGTCTGCCCTTTGTTAGAGACAATGGGGTCATGGGAGGCCCTGTAGAGCTGACTGAAGTAGGTAGAAGTCAAAACATTGTCACTTTCTCTGCAGGTGGATGATGTAAAATGCAGTGCTGTCACTTTATATGATGATAGATTATGGGAAATGAAGTTCTCTTGTCTGACTTCTCCTTTTAAAGATGTCAATCCTTCGTTTGTGCTTCCAATTTCATTCCCTGTACCTTCTCATTATTTCCCTCACCTCCCTACCTGTGTAATTTCCCAGCTTTCAAAATTATCTTCCAAGCAGACCATCTCTTCCCATAACCAGTATGCCTGTTGAAGTCCATGTTTTCACATCATTAAGATTTCATTGCGGTAGATAGGCATTTTACACACATTTCTACTCTGTTCTTTAGATAAATGATAAAACTTGACAGAAGACTTTTTAGTTGGGGGATAAGATATGTTGTGGAGTGCTCAGTGTTTTTTTTTTTTTTTTTATTGCAAGCCAATGCCGTACTTTCCTGTCATTTGTTCCAAGATACCAAGAAAGATCTGGGCTGTTAGCAGTGGTTTTACTGTTTGGACTGGACCTATTCCTGTTCTACCTGGTCAAAAGTGCTAAAAGTGTTAAGAAATGAATATGCACACTTTTAGCTGTAGGGTGTTCGGTAACAGCAAACTGTACTGCTATATAAAGAAGCAGCTGAGTAAGTTAATAAACTTCAAGGCCTGCAAGATGCTTCTGGCTGTTTGTCTTTGCAGTCACACTGTGAATTAAGTTTTTATTTTACGTTGTCAAGCTATGCTTTTGGGATTTTGTGTTTATTTTAGAATCCACATGAGACTGTTAATGTTGGATCTTTACTTGGCATGTGGCTCTTTGTTTACTTGAGGGCAGTGTGAGACTTTGCTCTTCAAAGCCTTGTGTAAAAATTGCACAAGGTTTTGTGCTTTGTGCAGCGTTCACTGTTCTATTGCATTTTCTATCATGGGCAAAGAATACGCAGAGTTTAGTATGTTTCTGTTCACTAAAATGACCATGTTTAATGCAGGTTTTGTTGCTGAGTGTCGGGTCTAGTTTCAGGACCATATGTTCTGGGTTTCATTTTGGCATGCAGATAGTAGAAATATAGGCTCAGAAAGGCTCCATGCACTTGTTTTTGCTCACACTGTGCTGTAAGCAGCACATACTACAGGACAGAGCAGTGAATGCTTCCCCTGGTTTATGGGATGAGCTGTATGCATCTCATACAGTAACTCATAGGTTTTCTGAGGTGATGTATGTACTGGAGGCAGGGCAGTGTCCCCCAAACCAGATCTGGTGCCTCTTTTGGACCTGTGGATGGTTGCTGAAGGTGTTTCATATAGTTCTTGTCCTTCTTTGTGAGGGATGTGGCTCTCATAGGTGAGATTTTTAAACCATCACAATGTAAAACTAAGAACAAATGTGTTTGAGACAGCGTTTTATGGGAGGACGTTGATTCTGAACGCATCCTTATGCACATTAATCTTTGTTGCCACAATCCTGGTACCTTAGCTTTCAGAAATAGGAGCTCTGTCACTCTTAGTGAACGAGGATTACATCATGGTCTTTACTCTTTCCTTGGACAGACTCTGTTCATAGTTCAAATGGGAACCTGCTGCCCACTATACAGTGATGTGCAGGGAACAGGGAGCTGAAGCCATATGAAAACAGTCTTGCAACCATAAGGGGAACGGAAGTGGGCCCAGGGAGATCTAGGGCTAAACTGAACTTGTGGATGGTCAAAGGAACATACTTAGTGACTTTACCATGGCAAAGTGGAACATAAGGGGAGCACCCATCACAGGGAAATGTAAGAGCTGCCCTTACACAGCTTTGATACTAGAGTGCTTTAAAGCAGTACAAATGCAGCAAAATCTGGTTCGTTCCAATTTGTACTGAACATCAAATCATACCTTTGTCGGTGTTTTACCGGTTAGATTTGAAAACCATAAACCCTACAAATAACGACAAAGAACGACACAGAAGTATGTCTCTGTCCCCTGTTTTCATTGTATCTTTTTTTTTTATATATATTGATAGTGGAAGAATGAAAATGAAAATCTTGGTCCCACGTCCGTTTCAGTGCTACGATCAACCCAATATTTTTTAATCCTACAATTTATAAGCTTTCAAAAAACAACCTTGACGGACCATCTTGCTCCTTCCATTGTGCTTTTATATGATAAACCCTTGGCCTCAGTCAGACTAATATATAAAATAGTGTGAAAGTATATAAAATTTAGAAAGCCATCTGTTTAAAATTATAGTTTAGTAAGAAAATGTTTTAGATTCACATTCACCTGTGCATCATCCTGTCTTCTACTGGGCAAATTGGGAAAAACACATTGCCTTAAAATTAGGTCATGTTTCTGCCGTTTGTATAACAGATTTATTATCTTACTAGACTTTATTTGCACTACATGTTGTCTTGCCCACTTCACAGCAGTGGATTAAGAAAGTGAATTTGGGGGAGATTAGAGTCTAGCCAGATGGTAAACGTGAACATAGTTGAGGCTTTCTTTCATTGCTTCCATGATCTTCAGTTCATATGGCCTTGCAGTGATTTTAGCACTCCAATGATATTCCACATGATTCAGAGATTAGCACCACAGACCGGTTCAACATGTCGTGTTACAGGTGATGCGCTCTTCTTTAATTTTTCCTTAGCTGGCTATGTCTTCTTCATTGAGCAGTGTTTCCTGTCCTTGATGTTTAAGACCAAGGGAAGTTGATGGCTGCTTCTTTATCCGGTGATCTGGTAGACCCTCCAAGGCTGTTGTGATCATTGTAAGAGCCAACTGTATGAAACGTCTGCACTGTGTAGGATGCATATGAAGTGTTCTGTCCAGTGTGTGCTTGTGGATGTTTGTTCGTTTTGTATCTTAGCAGTTTGTGCTGATGCGAAAGCTGGCTGTAAAGTCCATCTGTCCTGTGTGGTATGTGCTTAATGTGTCATGCGTGATATTGGTGTGTCCTTTGAGAGCAAAGGTGACAATGCAAAATATTAGATGGCTATTTAGTGGGCTGACATTTTGTAGAACATCTACTTGTCCAAGGGATGGGAAGGTTCAGAAATGTGCTTGTCTCTTTACTGCCATACAGAGAGGTTACAAGTTATGGCAGCATTCTCATTAAATCAGAGCCGTGACAGTAGCTTCTCTAATTATGCCAGGGTTCATTATTAAGTCACGAAATGGGTTCTAGCAAGGCTCTTGTTATACTACCTTTTTGATTATACCATATATTGAACATACTCTATTCACAGACTCTTTGTAGGCGGTGGCTCTGTTTATGACTGGGACCTAGATAGGCAACTTTCTGATCATGGTAGGGCTCTAAATATGCCAGTGCTCCCATTCTGCCAGGATTCTGGTTATAGTAGAGTTCAGGATATATACTTTTTCTAAAGGTACCGTTGTTCTTTCTCACTTTACATTCTAAGGATTTGGCTTGTAGATTGCTCTGGCAATTTAACTTTTAAGCTTTCACCACATGTTACTTTAAAACCAGATTATGCTGGTGTTCTGGTGCCTAGATTGCGAATTGAGAATCAGCGAGGCTGCTCACACGATGACCTCCGCCATTTGACCACATTGTGTAATTCGTGGCAAGATCTCTTCATCTTCCTGTGCCTCAGTTCCTGTGATTGCGATAATTGCAAGCATATACTTGGCGCTATACCACTAGCTGAACATTTACATTTTACAACTACATGAACTCTGACAGGTCTGAGTCAAATTGTTATGGGTCCTGTACTCAAAACTATTTAAGTGTGTAGAAATGTTGGTACATCTGTGCAAGAGCTGGTTTGGGACTCCTTAAGGATTTTACAAGGCATGGAGGGTAAATCTAGTCATCAGGGCTGGAAGCGGTGGAGTGGTATTTCCAGGGCTCGAATGAGTGCACACACTAGCAGACCTACACGTTAAAGGGTATTCATCAACTTCTCTCCAACCTCTCCCTTCCTTGTCTGGTAAAGGTCATATATTTACTCCTGAGAAAGGCAAGAGTAAAACTTTTTCCATCAGTAGAAAGGAACTTCATCACCCCCTAAAAAGGTGGGGTGTACAGAAAGGAGTTTCTCTGACGAAACGTTTTAACAAGTGAATTTGCATTTACTCAGCAGATTTTTGCACTAGCAAATATGCTTGTATATTTGCTTATGCAAAAATAAAATTCACAAATGTTTGTACGCCTGGAAATTTGCGATTGTTGCACCTACTATAAACTTGTGTATGTAGATTCCTGACAGTTGTGAATCTTGAACCCATGTGTGGTTATAAACCTTCAGGTGCACTTTTATGACTTTATTGTTTCAAGCCATAATTGTTTTAGGTTGCTTCACCGTTCTTATTTTTATTTTTTAAATATTGACATGCATATAATCTGTTTTGCCTTGAAGAAACGCCATATTAAGTTATCTTTAAAATTGCACAATTGTTTATCAAAGCTCTGTGCAACCAACATCCTTTTTTATTTCTTTATTATTAGTTTAGCTCATCCAGACAGTGCAAGCTGTTTTGTTGCAAAAATACCTATTGTCAGCTTACAGTGAGCCTAGAACCCGTCCATTGCTTACCATTGGTTGACATTGTTATTCATGTGCTTGCTTCCTATTCATAAGTTTGTGTGGGTTCTGTCCTCTTGTAATATCCCTCTTCTGGACATATGCTTTTCAGGCACTACTTTTCATGGTCGAGCACGCAAACGCTGTGGCCTGTTGTAATCTCTCTGTGGGCTTTTAACGACACACACTCTTGCTATTCATTCATTGTTGTGCTTGTCTTAAATGCTTCACTTTTTTTTTTTATTGGTGCATTTTGTGAAATGTCCCTCCTTTGTGTGCTGAGTTCCCTTCCAGGTGATTTCACTAAGTGAACATTTTTGTTGGCCATCACACGACATCACGCTTCTTCCTGTTACATGTCATGGCCCCTTCTCAGGTTTGCCTTTCATCCCAGGCGCAATCCTTTCTAGACATTCATGCGAGGAGCCAATATCTCTTGCGCTGATGGCGGCTGAGGCGCTTTGAATTGACTTGATTCTGTCAACTGCTTTACTTTTCGTTTTCAATGAATGTGGCAAGAATAGTCCAGTTAGGAATTTGCAACGCTAATAGCTCTACTCGAGCAAATGCGAGATCCATTGCATTGCAAATGCTTGTTTTTGTTGTTGTTAAGCAGTCCATGAGTGCATGTATTTGCTATCTCTCTTCCTAGTGTACTTCCTTTCCTCCCCTTTGCCCCTTTGCTGTATGTATGCTGTTGTCTCTCTCACCCTTGAGCTTCTCCTCACACCCTTCATGTTGCTTTCCCCACTCTCTTTATCACCACCTGTCTCTCATGGGCTGCTATCTTCCCCCCCAAATTGTCCAGTCTAGGTGTTATCCGCACCCAAGTAGTATCCACTCCCTGAGCATTTCTGGGTGAGGACATCAAATGTCGCGGCTTCAGGAAAATCCAGCTGTTTAACAAGTGATGCACCGTGCAGGCAACAAAATGGATGTTTTTTGCATTCTAAGACATATGGAAATGGTATGAACTCTTGGTTATTCAGAAAGAACTTCAATCAAAGTAGAAACTTAGAGTTGTACATATAATATTGACCACTTGCACAGCGTACAACACGAGCTATTCTGTCCCTTTGCAATGTATCCGACTAAATGATACTGACGGCGGAGGATGCATGGAATTCTGTAACCTCTCATCCTGTCTCTGGCTACTAGACTCTTGTTCTTGCAGATGATATTCTCATAGGCTTATCCATTCTTTTTCTTTCTTTCAGAAACAACAGTTTGTGCAGTTTGCGGAAGTCTTTCCACTGAAGGATCTAGGTTACAAGCCAGAATCCACCCAGTACATGCTGGTGGTGGGATGGATTGAAGCAGTGACCGGGTTACTGCTGGCTTTCGGACCCCAGCTTCTGCAAGAGATCAGCAATTTCATCCTCACTGTCATCATGATAGGTAAGGCGACAAGTATCCTCCATTTTAAGGAAGGGAAGAGAGGGGAGACGCTCGAAATCTGCAGCCCTAGAAAAGAGAAGAAACCAGAATTAAACAATAGCATGGGTGCTTTAAGTAGGAGAGTGGGTGGCAGGAAAAAAACAAAGCGCGGCAATAGCGGGCAAACCCTTCTTCCTGTCCAACGCACCATTTTAAATAGAAAACGCCACCAAAATGCATGGATGGGGTGGAAAGAAGGAAGCGGCAAGTAAGAGCAATTTACAGCAGAAAGAGGTCAAATAATATTCCACCCTATTGCGCTCCAGACAGATTGCGGGAAACATAGGTTTGTTCTTATTCAGCCGGCTCACTTGTGGCTCTTCATCCTTCCTTATATTTAAAAAAAAAAATGTTTTTCATTATAACCGGTAAGAACATTGCATACAGTCTTTCCCGTGGTGCTAGAAGCTGTTATTATCAATCTTGTTCTGGGTAAGGAAGGTGTAAACAACCCTTCTCTTGATATGTAAGAAAACAGTTTCCTTCCTTAGAAATTGGCCAAATGAGACTGGTGGCTTCACTTCTTGCAGTCTGTAAATAGTCATGACTGCTTCATCCCTCTTCTTTATCACAGTCTTAATGGTAAATCATGAGACCTAGTTAACCAGGCAACAGATTTCATCCACTCCCATTGCCTGGGGATGTAGAAATCGACCCACTCACTCAGAATAAATTTTTGCCTCTCTAATGTTTCGAGTTCTGCTCTAAGTGTAGCCAAGTTCCTTTTTCTTTTGTGTTTAACTTTTTGATTTCTGTGCTCTCTGTCGGGACTGGTTTCCTTTCGGGTATGCAGAGAATAATAAAACATGGCCTTGATTGGCAGTATGGGTACAAGACGGGGCCAGCTTCTTAAAAACCGTTCCTGTGCAGAGTGATGATTGGAGACCAAGCTTACTGTTAAGGTTACTGCTTTTTATAATATGTTATGATATATAATGTTATTTTATTATTTTAGACCATCTTTGCTCACGTGAAAATCTGCGACTGCTCAAAAGCATTGCTGTATGTGATAATAAAAGTCTAGTGCTGGTTATATGGCCTGGTGTTTGCAGATGTGGCTGCAAGCGGTGGGACATGAGGCCTGACATGCTTGCTGGTGTGGACATACAAAGGCATACAAAGGCTTGTGATTTTTAGGAGCGTCTCATTGATCTGGTTCTGCTTTTTGCACATTGGGATTTTTTTTTTTTCCGTGCTGCTTATTGGTGTGCCAGGCTGGAAATGTGCCCTGTTTAGTTTTGTTCTTGGGTTCCGTACCCTGCTTTAGTTTATTGGTCGCTCTTTGAGCTATATGTATGTTATTTGAACAATGGAATTTCTATAGGTAGAGTTTGGTGATGTGCTGCCCCCACGTATCTTCCCAGTGAAAAACAATTACCCGTATGATTCTTCAATCCGTGGCAGACTTCTGAAAAGTGCTTTGGAAAATCAAAGTGGGAAAATAAGAGCTAGGAAATCTGGAGCACTTTAGTGAAATGACCTATACGTCCAGTAAAATACTGACCATACCTCGCATGAGAATGGATGTTTACAACATCAATGACCTTCCTGCAAATGGGTACTAATGGCCTTGGTAGTCTGTACTGCTAAGTAAGAGGATGTTAGTAGTCTCTGTTGTGTAACCCCCCCCCCCAATAACTTCTCAGAAATTGAGAGTAAAATTAAGTCACACCCCCTTATTACAAGACATTGTAATCGGATCACTGTTGAACCGTTTTCAATTGAAGTGAGAACCAACACAGCGGAGGCTGGTACCTGGTGTATTAAATATCAAAGCCCAGAGCCGAACTATGTACCTCTGCAGGTGCACCACTGACAGATCGTCCAGCTGCGCCTGTTACAGCATCCTCGCTCAGTTAAACACACACAGTGGAACACTGCGCTCGAGAACTCTTGCGCTTGTGTCCCACCTATTTACTACAATATACTCACATACATTACCACCCCTTCCCTTCAGACAATAGAAACTACAAAATGAATTAAACCAAAAAAATTATTAACAACTAAAATCCAAAAGATTTTATGGAGCTCCACCTTTCCCCCCCCACCATCTACCAAGTGGCAGTGGTACATGAAGACTGATTAGAAGCCCCTCCCACGAAAACGATCCCATGGAGTTTCCTCCCTCCTACTCCGTTCCAAGTACACTCCCACTGCCTGGGAAAAGAACCTTGCGGCCATCTTGTGTACAGGAACAGGCTGGGGCTTCCAAAATGGAACCCACAGGCCTCCACGACTGAGCTTTACTTATACATTTAAGGCATATACCACAATGGCCACATACACAACATACACTTAAAATGTTAGTGAGAGGTACCTTTCATATCAGATTGCTCTGCCGTGCAGTAAAAACGACCTAGAATGGGATTGGGTAACAAAACAAGGTATAAGTCTGACTGTGCATTTGTAACATGCTCTTAGCCAGTGCCAAACAACAACTTTTTAATGAGCGAAACAACGTTCAATGCAGTGTAGTGGTCATTCATTGAGAAGCTTCCTAAAGAAGGCACCATTGTCACCTCTCCTTGTGCGTTGTACAGTCCATTTACAAAGCTGAGGATACTCTGGACTATGACTTAAAGGGTTGCCTTGGGCTTGGCTCAGAGCAGGCACAGGCTCTTAATGTTTAAATGATGTGCACATTTGGACTTGCATATTCGGCTGTCTGCTCTGGACATGGAACACTATATATAATTCTGTTACATTATACAGTTTATATCCCCAGATTGATTGCTATCTCACAAATCCTTCTTCCACATTACTCCTAAAGCCCGGCATGAAAAATTGACCTGGACTTTCTTCTGCTTGATTCCTCTTCTTTCTTTGTTCAGTGACCTTCTTCTTACCATTCATCCTCTGCATTCCTTCTAGTGCCGGACACAGCCTCGCCCCAGTCTCATGCCTGTCTGCCTTAGAATCTTTTGTAATTCTGCAAAAGGCTGACAACCTGATTTCATAGATCGCAACCTCTCCTTCTTTAAACCGCTGTCCCTGTGACACTACCTAATTTCTGCCACCCTGTCTATCTCACCAACCATTCATCTGGAACACAAAGCCTCCCGCTAATGATCATACCTAACTGCCATTAATAGTATTCTATCACAAAGTAACTAGACTAAAATATTTTTTTCTTGAGAGCACATGACTGATCGAAATAACTAACAATATTTACTGGATTGACTACTCACCTTGGGTTCCATAATAGCGTGCTACTCACTATTAAGCAATGCCGGACTGGCCAAACCTGGCATCAGGCGTTTTTCCCGGGAGCATGGAAGGGTGTGGTGTGGCTGCATTTGTTAATGGGGGGTTGATTTTGTAGCAGTGCTGCAGTTTTAAAAGCACTGTGGCGTTCCTATTATATCTAGCAGTTTTCAGGGAACAATAAAAGTGCCAAGATAACTCTGGTGATTAATTTACCTGCTGGAGACAGATCAGAGTTTTGCCTGGTTGCAGTTTTGAATCATTTAAGGTAACGCAGTGGGTTAACATGCCTGCTGCAAAAAAAGTGGACTATTCAGATTACAGAACAGTATTTTATGTGCATAGCTCAGTGGGATACTGCTTTTGTCATAGAGATCATTTTGTTACTGTGCAGTTCATAAGTTACAATCATAATCTAGCACAGTGAGCTATGAAATGCCATTAAACAGGTGCATGCAAACTGGATGGCACATGTTAGAAACGTATGTTTGTCCCAGTCTTTGATTATCCTAATTTTGCTAAACAATGTTTTTTTGAGTAGAAATAAATTATTAGTAAAGTCCACTCTATCCACTGTTACATTCTGAATCTTTATGCTTCCTCAAACCGAGCACTCTTACAAATCGGCTACCAGTATGGGTGACATGAGAATTCTACACCTTGTAGTCCCCTTTGTCTTATATAACATTTTCTATTCTGATTTACATATGCATGATTCATTGTCTCTGTGTGTATGTACGCTACGCTGGTAAGAGATGCTATAAAACAAATTAAATACATGTGAGAGGTACCGTTAGAGGGTGATGGTGAGAGAATCATTGAAGCGCCCTACTGAATATTTCTGAATTCTGGTGCTCTGTAAGGTCATAATTTACTATATTTTAAAAACTAATATAATCGAATACATAATGAAAATGTGTTGTAGAATGCACCGTTTTTGGCATTTTCCCCCTTATTTTCTGAGGGGGAACCCCCCTCAAACCCTATTGCAGTTGTCAGGCTCACACTCTATGCACCCTATGTGGGCTGGTCTGACAAAATGTGCCAGGGCGGCTTTGGGTTCCCAGTCAGGCCCTGACGTTAAGCACCTCGACGCCTCGTCCGGTATATTAAGGACTAGGGCTGTATGAATGCAGCTACAATCGCAGGACGGCTTTTAAGCAAGATTCACTACATGACTCTTCATAGACGTGACCTTGAGTTTAAGAGTACTGTCCCACATGAAAAAAGCACCAGCTTACGCTGTGTTATTTCCCTTTGGAACGTGAATGTCTCCTGGGCTCCCTTTTTTTCCTCTTTTGGAAACAGTGGTATTTTTAACGTCATTTGCTTAATTTTCTGTTTTGTTTCCACAGGCGCCATCTATACCCTGCTATTGCTAAAGGAACCTCTCGCCATGTGCGCCCCGGCTACCGTGTGCCTGGGCCTCCTGCTGCTCCTTAACGTCCGCGGGAGGATCGGAAGGTCTAAGTCCAAGTTTGAATGACACCCACAGATCCTTGGCACCCCTGAGATGGGCAAGCCTGCCTTCTCGTGACGCCACTTCCTGCCACCAACAGATGTAGTGAATGTCTTCCCATGGGGCTCATGTTGAACATTCTGCAGCGGGCGGCAAGTTTGTGGCTGGGTGGGGCGTCAGTGCCATTGGCAGAAGTCTGCCTCCTACAAAGTGTTTCTCTCTCGCTCTTAAGTGCCTGCTGTTAATAAAAGTGTAAATGATATGCATATGGCAACTAAAGTTTAAATTGCTATTCATGATTTTACCAGTTCCTGTCATGCCATCCCCTTTATTAGGACTGGAAAACCCTGGTGATGGATGGTACCTACTCCTAGTCCGTCAATGTGGGGGCAATGGAGCTTTGATTGCTAGGCCTCTGCAGCCTAGTGGCAGCTAGCGGTCCCTGTTGCAGTGCATTCAGACTCCAGCAGGTGGCAGTCTTTGTCAAGCTGTAGACGGAAGGCTCTCGTTGAAGACATTCGCGACTGTTCCTAACAGGAAAATCCTGCTCAGCTCGCCTCATACCAGCGCTGGGTGTCTACTCTGATTGTTCAACCCAGGATTTCTGCGGGCATTGTGCTCTTCACTTGAAAAGTGAAGAACTCTGCACCGGTTAATAAGTGCTATGTATAAACATGCACTCAAGGCAGGCCCCTTTTTAAAAAGCGTCAAGTATCCGTGCTAAAGTGGTAATTATTTTAGCAGTCCGGTGCCGACCTTTGTTTAGCTGGTCAGGTGTATGATCAAACTTGTGCCTCGGTTACTTCGTCATGTGGAGGGGATGTGTCTGATTCATATATTGTTGCTGCAGAACCAGGACACCGAATTCTAATCATGGCTTCCCCACTTGACCAGAAAGGGTGTTCCTGGGCTAGGTGCTTCTTCTGCCTGCACCAGCACTATCGTAGTCTACCAAAACGCTTAGAAGCAGGCTGCACGGCAGCGTTAAAAGTACCACCTATAATTTGGACACCACATTAGGATCTTTCCTCTCTCTTTCTCGCGACAGCACTTTTATCAGCCTTTAACCAACACCTGCAACTTTATTTACACACGTCCTCACTACTGCCTACTCTTCCATATATTTGGTTATAACTTTTCAAAATCAGATCTTTGTGTTCATGTGGTATGTTTAGGTTTTACTTTGCTGTGCTCTTTTGTATAATTTGTACTTAATTTTGTAATAAAGAATGTCATATTTGGGTAAGTGTTGTCTCGTTTCTGTGATTTTACCACGACTTGCTTGATGCACCGTTGACCCTAGATATTCGGTGGTCTGCATGCATGAGTTCAGTTCCTGACAAGGCTCTCTCAGCCTCCCATGTCGATGAAGTTAGTAAATTGACTAGAAAAAAAAATGCAAGCAGCCTTTGACAACTGCAATTCAGTAACGCTGGTCTGGCATGTGTAAAGTTCATACCCACCAAAGCAGGTTTATTGAGTTTTATGGCTTGGCTTTACTTGTGTTAAACTGAATAAAGTCTTTGATGATGACTAACTTAAATATGGGTAACTGCAGAAGCACAATATGAAACATGATATAAAACAAGCTATTTTATTTGTATGTCTTCCCCAAACTGAAATGTCCCAGTCTTTGAAGGATGCCAACAGAAAGTTTCCCTTTCTCTCCCAGAATGTTAATATTTTATTTTCAGACATCTGTCTCACAAACGTGATGTTTAGAGATTGTGACACTCCTCTGGGTTTTTATTGGTTGTCATTTATGATATACCTATTAACCACCCCTGTGTAATTCTTTAGTATGTATTGAAACCTCTCCGTGAAGTGCTGCTTTGGACTGTAAGAGGCATGTGGTGTCTAGGTGATCTTGGGTAAAATGTATTTTATGCTTCTCTATGCGGTAGGTATTTCTTAAACTCCTTATTAGGCCTGTGTTTTGACAATAAAGCTGCCAGCCAGACATACTGCTAAAAATAATTATCTGGTTGCCTTTGGGTCTGCCCCTTTCAGTGATTGACTTCCTTTCACTAGCCTCCGTGGGCCATTGGCTTGAGAATTTGTCAATCACTTCTTAGCTCAGTCCAGTAAAGCATTTATCTTTCACCTAATGCTATTGGCTGTTTAGGTGTATAATTTCGCCTCCACTCCAGTGCTCCAATTGAACTGCATGAGGGAATACTTTACAAATATATCATGGTCTATTCACTTTTGCTGGCTCCTCCCAGGAGTTTCACTCTAAATGCTACTACTGCATGGGTTAGCACATTCATTCTAGACCTACTGGCTTTTTCAGCGCTTGATTTTCTGACTAAGATTAACCCCCTTCGCTGCCAGGCCTTTTCCTCCTCCTATGCCAGGCCTTTTCCCCCTCCTATGCCAGGCCTTTTTTTTGGCTATTTGGGGCAGTTCGCGCTTAGGCCCTCATAACTTTTTGTCCACATGAGCTAGCCAAGCCAAATTTGCTTCCTTTTTTCCCAACATCCTAGGGATTCTAGAGGTACCCAGACTTTGTGGGTTCCCCTGAAGGAGGCCAAGAAATTAGCCAAAATACAGTGAAAATTTAGTTTTTTTTAAAAAAATGGGAAAAAGTGGCTGTAGAAGAAGGCTTGTGTTTTTTCCCCTGAAAATGGCATCAACAAAGGGTTTGCGGTGCTAAAATCACCAGCTTCCCAGCTTTCAGGAACAGGCAAACTTGAATCAGAAAACCCAATTTTTCAACACAAATTTGGCATTTTACTGGGACATACCCCATTTTTACAATTTTTTAGTGCTTTCAGCCTCCTTCCAGTCAGTGACAGAAATGGGCGTGAAACCAATGCTGGATCCCAGAAACCTAAACATTTCTGAAAAGTAGACAAAATTCTGAATTCAGCATGGGGTCATTTGTGTAGATCCCACAAGGGTTTCCTACAGAAAATAACAACTGAAAAAGAAAAATATTGAAATTGAGGTGAAAAAAACAGCAATTTTTCTCTACGTTTTACTCTGTAACTTTTTCCTGCAATGTCAGATTTTCGAAAGCAATATACCGTTACGTCTGCTGGACTCCTCTGGTTACGAGGATATATAGGGCTTGTAGGTTCATCAAGAACCCTAGGTACCCAGAGCCAATAAATAAGCTGCACCCTGCAGTGCGTTTTCATTCTATACCGGGTATACAGCAATTCATTTGCTGAAATATAAAGAGTGAAAAATAGCTATCAAGAAAACCTTTGTATTTCCAGGTGTTGAGGAGCAGTGGTTATTTGCACATCTCTGAATTCCGGGGTGACCATACTAGCATGTGAATTACAGGGCATTTCTCAAATAGATGTCTTTTTTTACACACTCTATTATATTTGGAAGGAAAAAATGTAGAGAAAGACAATAGGCAATAACACTTGTTTTGCTAATCTATGTTCCCCCAAGTCTCCTGATGAAGTGTTTTTTTGCAAAGTGCCTACCTGTAGATTTTGGCCTCTAGCTCAGCCGGCACCTAGGGAAACCTACCAAACCTATGCATTTTTGAAAACTAGAGACCTAGGGGAATCCAAGATGGGGTGACTTGTGGGGCTCTGACCTGGTTCTGTTACCCAGAATCTTTTGCAAACCTCAAAATATGGCTAAAAAAACACATTTTCCTCACATTTTGGTGACAGAAAGTTCTGGAATCAGAGAGGAGCCACAAATTTCCTTCCACCCAGCGTTCCCCCAAGTCTCCCGATAAAAATGATGCCTTACTTGTGTGGGTAGGCCTAGCGCCCGCGACAGGAAATGCCCCAAAACCCAACGTGGACACGTCACATTTTTTGAAAGAAAACTGGTGTTTTTTGCCAAGTGCCTACCTGTAGATTTTGGCCTCTAGCTCAGCCGGCACCTAGGGAAACCTACCAAACCTATGCATTTTTGAAAACTAGAGACCTAGGGGAATCCAAGATGGGGTGACTTGTGGGGCTCTGACCATGTTCTGTTACCCAGAATCCTTTGCAAACATCAAAATGTGGCTAAAAAAACACATTTTCCTCACATTTTGGTGACAGAAAGTTCTGGAATCAGAGAGGAGCCACAAATTTCCTTCCATCCAGCGTTCCCCCAAGTCTCCCAATAAAAATGGTACCTCACTTGTGTGGGTGGGCCTAGCGCCCACAAAAGGAAATGGCCCAAACACAACTTGGACACATCACATTTTTTCATAGAAAACACTGCCTACCTGTGGAATTTGGCCTCTAGCTCAGCCGGCACCTGGGGAAACCTAGCAACCAACGCATTTTTGAAAACTCGAAACCCAGGGGAATCTAAGATGGGGTGACTTGCGAGGCTCTGACCAGGTTCTGTTACCCAGAATCCTTTGCAAACATCGAAATATGGCCAAAAACACACTTTTTCCTCTCATTTCGGTGACAGAAAGTTCTGGAATCTGAGAGGAGCCACAAATTTCCTTCCACCCAGCGTTCCCCTAAGTCTCTCGATAAAAATGGTACCTCACTTGTGTGGGTAGGCGTAGCGCCCACGAAAGGAAATGGCCCAAAACACAACGTGGACACAACACATTTTTTCACAGAAAACAGAGATGTTTTTGGCAAAGTGCCTACCTGTGGATTTTGGCCTCTAGCTCAGCCGGCCCCAGGGGGGGGGGGCAGAAATGGCCTAAAATAAATTTGCCCCCCCCCACCCCGGGAGCGACCCTTGCCTACGGGATCGCTCCCCACCGTGACATTGGCGCCAAAGAAAAAATCCCCGGTGCCTAGTGGTTTCTGCCCCCTTGGGGGCAGATTGACCTAAAATCCGCCAATCTGCCCACAAGGGGGGCAGAAATGGTCTAAATACAATTTGCCCCCCATGGGAGCGACCCTTGCCTAATGGGTCGCTTCCCATCTCTAAAAAAAAAATAAAAAAAATAAAAAAAAACACACAAAAAATTTTGCCCTGGCGCCTAGAGGTTTCTGCCCCCTTGGGGGAACATCGGCCTAATAATAGGCCAATCTGCCCCCAGGGGGGGCAGAAATGGCCTAAAATAAATTTGCCCCCTCCCCGGGAGCGACCCTTGCCTACGGGGTCGCTCCCCCTTCGTGACATTGGCACCAAAAAACAAATCCCCGGTGCCTAGTGGTTTCTGCCCCCTTGGGGGCAGATTGACCTCAAATTGGCCAATCTGCCCACAAGGGGGGCAGAAATGGTCTAAATACAATTTGCCCCCCAGGGGAGCGACCCTTGTCTAATGGGTCGCTCCCCATCTCTAAAAAAACAAACAAACAAAAAAAAATTTGCCCTGGCGCCTAGAGGTTTCTGCCCCCCCCCGGGGGCAGATCGGCCTAAGAATGAGCTTCCAGCGCAATGGGGGAGGCCCTGTAACAAATCTGCGCTCGTCACAGGGGTGGTGGGGGTCTGGGGTGGAAGGGGATAAGCTTCCCCTTCCATCCCTGCCTTGGGGGGATGGGTGGGGAGCACAGGGGGGGAGCGCTAGCGCTCCCCCCAGTTCCTGTGACTTGGACGAGGTGACCTCGTCCAAGGCACATGGGAACTGGAGTCTTGGACGAGGTCACCTCGTCCAAGGCACAGAACCGGTTAAGGTTGCACTCTTAGTTGAAATTCTACCCTCTTTTCAATTTGTTTTGTACTCAGGGTGAAGGGTCGAAATATGCCTTAAATGGATACCCACGCTTTTCTTTACCCTGCTTAGTGTATCCTAGGTGACCTTTCAAGGCTGCGATTGGCTTGGGTTCACCAAATTGTATAGCTGCATAATGACACCATCACAACAGGCCACTAGATTGTTACAAATGATCTTGTTGCTGGGGACCGGTACAGCCAAATAGCAAGCTGTTGTTTTGGGGGATTCCGAAAATGATTTAACTGGAAATGTCCCAACACTCACTTCTACTGCATTCTCTGTATGAAGTTTGATTATAAGAGGATGAGGCATATTTCAATGTTTACATGGTGTTTGTCTATTTTTGTATGTATCCTAAGAATGAGAGAGCTACACTGCATTCCTTAGAGGGATCCTGGGTTACTATAGATGCAAGATACAACAGTGGTTCCCTAGGATTTTTTTTTTACAGGCTAATAAGTTATAGTTCAAAGGTCAAAGTTGATTCAGACTTGTTTCAGAATGGACACCCGTGATGGTGAGAGAAACATTCTCCAATTTCCACAGTTATACAAATGGAACTGTAAAGTCCATAAATGCCTCTCTTCTGACCTCTTTCCTCGAATCCACTGTTTCTTTACAATGCTTCTCTCGGGCAAAACTTAAGGGCTGGTAAAAAAATTACTGTGTGTGTGGGAACTGGCTGCATTAACCACTTTGTGCTCCTAGGAGCTTGTTTTTGAGCTACTATAAGTAGTTCAGTTGCCTTTTTACAGATTCCCAGGAATGCCTCCATGATACCAGTAGGGTCAGGGCCAGTGCTCAAATATAACTCAAAGGCTCCCTCTTCACTCCTCAGAAGTAACACTAGAAATGCCTCACGGTTAACACTACTCCATTTAAGATGTAACCCCGCCCCTATTTTCAGCATATTCAACCGGGGCAACCTTCTAAGTCATCATAGGCAGCTTTATACTAAGGCAAAGTTCCAGTGGGTTATGATCACTTACTGTGTATTCATTGATGGTAAACCTACCCACCCTCTCAGCCCAAGACTTAGGGGGTCATTCTGACCCTGGCGGTCTTTGACCGCCAGGGTCACGAATGACGGAAGCACCGCCAACAGGCTGGCGGTGCTTCCAAGCCCATTCTGACCGCCGCAGTCAGAAAACCGGGGCCGCCGTTTTTCCCCCGGCTGGGCGAATCCGCCAGGGCAGCGCTGCAAGCAGCGCTGCCATGGGGATTCTGACCCCCTTCCCGCCAGCCTGTTTCTGGCGGTTGTCACCGCCAGGAAGAGGCTGGCGGGAACGGGTGTCTTGGGGCCCCTGGGGGCCCCTGCACTGCCCATGCCACTGGCATGGGCAGTGCAGGGCCCCCCTAACAGGGCCCCATGAAGCTTTTCACTGTCTGCTTAGCACCCGTCGCACTGCCGCAACACCGCCGGCTCCATTCGGAGCCGGCTCCTGTGTTGCGGCCCTCATTCCCGCTGGGCCGGCGGGCGCTAACTTGCTTAGCGCCTGCCGTCCCAGCGGGAATGTCAGAATAGGGGAAGCGGTATTTTGGCCGCGTAGCGGGCAAATGGCGCTTCCCGTCTGGCGGGCGGCAACCGCCACCCGCCAGAGTCAGAATGACCGCCTTAGTGTGATAAAATTGATTACAGAGCCACTGCCTCTGCCGGTAAATGTAACCTGCTCAAAAATCTCTAGGAGCGCCAGGTCTATTGATATAAAGAGGTCATTAGCAAATTATTCATAAGTTCATCACAGGTATTATGCTCGAAATGGGAAAAGTTACAGGAGTCTTCAATCCCCACTCCTCATGTCTTAACGATTGAAATCCCTTTCCCCATATTATTACGAAGTCAACTATCTGCCCGGCTAACATTGAGTCAATAGTGTTTTGTAAGAAATCAATAGTGTTTTGTAATAGAAACAATAACAGTAACATTGTTTTTCATCAATTATTTTAAAAATTGATCAACACTATTAATGGCAACCCGGCAATTGTGAGGCACATTTTTGAAAAAGGCTGAATCTTTGCAGCAAGGTTTACATATATTCCTCCCCGCTCTCCTGAAGCCATCTTTATACTATTGATCACCCTTAAATCAGGGTCTCCCCAGGATCCGGCCCGCCTTCAATCTTAGAAGGGGCTTCAATAATAGTCCCTGTGGTAACTGAGCTGCTGAACATGTCACTATCAGTCGGCACCGTTCCTCCACAATGGAAACATGCAATTGTGAATCCATTTCTTAAGTACCCCAGTCTGGATCCACTCATACCTGGCAACTATGGACCAATCTCTATGCTGCCAGCCCTTGCCAAAGTACTTGAAAAACATGTTAATACTCATCTTTCGAGTTTTTTTGAAGGAAAATAACATTCTCCATCTGTCTCAGATGGGCTTTAGACGATTACATAGTATGGAATCTGCAATAATCGCAGTCACTGAAGAAGTTAAGAAACGTGTAGATCAGGGCTTGGTCTTGGCAATCGTGCTTCTTGATCTTAGTGCCGCCTTTGACACGGTGGAGCACAATATTTTACTCCAGAGAATGAGGGAAATTTGAGTCTTAGGCAATGCCCTGAGTTGGTTTGCCTCATTCTTGGAAGCAACATCATTTCAAGTTTTGGACCGTTCCTTTTATTCAAGCTGTTTTAAGAGTAAGTGGGGGGTGGGGGGTGCCTCAGGGCTCTTCTTTGAGCCCTACCTTATTTAATATCTATATTGCCCCTCTGGCAAAAGTAGTGGAGCCCTATGGACTCTCTGTAGTGTCATATGCAGATTTTTCTACCGATCAGAACTCAACCAATTCTCGGCTCATTCCTTGTCTACAGGCAGTCTCAAAATGGATGTCCAGCTGTAGAGTTAAGTTAAACGGAGACAAGACAGAGGTTATGTTTCTGGGTTACCAGGCAAAACCAAATTTAGGGCCAGATGTAGGAAGGTTCCCTTTTGCGAGTTGCAAATTGCTAGTCCCAGCGACTCGCAATTTGCAACTCGCAAAAGGAAATGCAGAAAGGTGTCTCAGACACCTTCTGCGACTCGCTATGGGGTTGCAAAGACCCACCTCATAAATATTTATGAGGTGGGTCGCAGTTTGCGACCCCATAGCGAGTATAGGCACTCACGGGGTTGGTGGCCTGCTGGAGACAGCAGACCACCATGTCCGTGACTGCTTTTCAATAAAGCAGTTTTTTTTTTTCTTTTCTATTTGCAGCCCGTTTTCCTTAAAGGAAAACGAGCTGCAAATAGAAAAAATACTGAAACCTTTTTTTTTTCAGAGTAGGCAGTGGTCCATAGGACCACTGCCTGCTCTGAAAAAAGAATTTTGTGAGCATTCACAAAGGGGAAGGGGTCCCATGGGGACCCCTTCCCGTTTGCGAATGAGTTACCATCCACTTCAAGTGGATGGTAACTGCGAGTTGATTTGCGACCGCTTTCGCGGTCACAAATCAACTGTACATCGCGGTGCGACTCGCAAATAGGAAGGGCACACCCCTTCCTATTTGCGAGTCGGAAACACATTTTGCGAGTCGGTACCGACTCGCAAAATGTGTTTCTGCATCGCGTGAGGCCTTTTGCGCCTCGCAAACGGTGTTTTTCGCCATTTGCGAGGCGCAAAACGCTACTTACATCTGGCCCTTTACAACCATTAGAAGATCTTCCATTGCCCAAAGAAAGCGTTAAGAGTCTGGGAGTATGGTTCGATCCATGTTTGACAATGGATCATCAAGCGAAAAAAAATATCCTCCTCCTGTTTTGGCATACTCAGACTTCTTTGAAAGATTTTCTAAATACTTCCATTCAGTGCAAAGCGTCTCATCATACTGGCCTTAATAATCTCTCTGCTGGATTATGGTAATGCCATGTTTCTTGGTGCACCAAAATATGTTATGAAGAAATAGCAGGTGGTGAAGAACACTGCTGCTCGCCTTCTCTTCAATCTACCCAGGCATGAATCTGCCAGATCAGCTTTATCAACGTTGCACTGGCTTCCTTTGGAGCAACAGATAAAATTTAAATCTTTGTTACATTCATAGAGCGCTATATATAACAAAGACCCACCAATATTGCAAACCCTGGCTTCTTTTTACATACCTACCAGACATCTTAGATCATCCTCCACGGCCCTAGCTGTCATTCCCCTAATAAAAGGCCAAATGGGGAGGAAGATCAATATTGTATCTTGGAGCTAGACTGTGGAATTCATTACCACTGAATCTACGTCAAACCAGCAATGAGCTGTCAGTCCGGCGGCTATTTAAAAACTTGGTTATTTTAGTTTGTGTCCCAAAGCCGTATATTCAAAGGTTTTTCTGTATAGTACTTGGAGGGCTTCGGGTAGCTATGCGCTCTATATATTTTCATAACAATAACATAACCATCTCAAATCTCCATTTTCGCCGGAAATGTGGTGCTCACTAGGGTTAAAAGGTTTCCATTTTCTCGCCCTCAGGGCAACAGGGTCGCTGGAGTAAGTATTGAGTAAAAAAACATTTATATGCACATTCATGCAGGACCAGGTCTCCTGAAGACAGGTGACTTGATAATTTGATACATATTTATTCCAGTTATCATCAGCCAGTTTGCTGCTGATCTCTGCATTATTCCAGATAAGTACACATGCTCTGTGGCTAAGATAACAATGCTCAATTACACAAGAGCTGGGATGACAGACAGTAGGAGAATGCTGAGAATTAACAAGACCATCCAGTCACTGGTCGTTGCCCTCCAAGGCTCATCCTCCCTATTTAGCTGGTCTTGGGGCTGGCAGCCATCCCAGATGCATCTACTGGGAGGGGGCGATCATCTGAACCACCCGTGTAAGTACTGCTAGTTTGTTGATTCTTTGGACTAAAATATGAAACTGGGAAGTCGGATGTTGCAGTTGGTCTAACCTAAAATTAACTGGTGGAACATTATTACCAAATCGTCAACCCTATCAAGGATAGTGTAGTGGTTATGTGCTGGCACTGTATATGTATTGACCTAGTGATGTCAAGCATAAGTCTATAATTCCAGGGGGATAAATATGAATAACATTGCAGCTAAGCTAGGCAGAGTTGATCTTATTACTAGCGTTAAGTCAATCAGTGTCATAATTTTTTTTGACATCTGTCATCACGGGGTTGAGAAATTTAGCAAGTACTGCTTCCAGTTGAGTACAATTGCAAGAGATGGTAATCGCATTAATAGAACCAGCCATCCTTGAGTTCAGGATTTGGTTCTGCTTGGTCAGATATCTATCACAACCTAAACCTCTGCCCTTATGGCCCACTTGAATATGCTCGGGAGCTTTGCTGTCCAAAGTCTTCACGGCTCGAGATGGGCTCAAACTTCTTTTAGGTTTTTTGATGGTGGTGAGTTGATAGCGCCCTTGGTCAGAGTTGGAAACACCATTTTCTCACCCTCGATTAATTGAGAATCTCATGGGATACACCCAGATTAATTGGCAAATTGTTTGGTGCAGAGCTAAAGTCAATACCAGATCCTCCCTGGAGTCCCCCAAGGTGTTTGTTAGATGTTGTTGTGACCAAAGAGGGCCTGCCTGAACAAAGGCAGATGTGATTGATAGTGACTTCCTTGGGCACCTAATAATTTTTTCACAGTCACAATTTCAGAGTTAATGACGCTATTGGCAGTATTCAAATAGCTTGTAATAAGCCCCACTGACTGGCGTTCACTGGCTGCGGAAGTGATGGTGGTTGCCTTACGCTTACCCATTTCATGCCGACTGCCAAAGTTATTCACTCAGGTCACTTGGATAGCCAAGCCAAGAGCCCTGGCTCAGCCCAGATGCGGAAGGGTGAAGATGGGCCTGCTGTTTGCCTGGTCTTTGCCCGGGCGCATCCCGTGCTGCGAGAGAACCTTGCTGTTTAAATCTCCGTGCCTCCTAACGCGATAATGAAGATGGTCGTTGCTGAAGCAGGTGTCTTAATTAGAAATTAGCAATGAATGTTTATGTATTTTGAATAATGAAATATGTAGAAAATGAATAACAGAGAAAAATAATACACACGTTTGAAAATGTGACCTCGGAGAATGGCCATCAATGTTCACGAAATGTGCTAATTAAGGATTAATGCTTATGAAATATTGAAAATGTACTAGACTAATGTAGTAATATGTCATATTTAGGGTTATGTTGTTGAAGTATGCTGTAGCTTAATAATTGTTGCCTTAACCTAGCAAGTGTCTTGGCCTAGTTTTGCCAGGCCTGATGCAGAAGCTATATTTCTTAGCGTTTAATAAAAATGCTGACAGAATGAACTAACTCTGAAATGTCCATTGTTTTAATAAAATGCTTAGTAGAAGCTTTCCATGAGAACCAACTAACAGGAGACAGTGTTCTTAAAAATGTAACAAGCAGTGTGTAATGTGTGTGAAAAGTATTTTCCCAGGACGCTAACAATGAAGACATTGACTGGAGAAACTGTGGGCAGTCCTACACAGAATAGGGGTCCCCAGTAATCTAGTTTCCTTATTAAAGCGCTTGCATGAAGGAACCTATGCGCAAGTCCGTTGGGGCAACCTAGGCGAACTGACCGATAAAATCCCCATAAATAGGGGTGTTCGCCAGGGATGTGTGTTGGCACCAATCTTGTTCTCCCTGTTCATTAATGAGGTGGTACAAGCTATGATGGCCTGTCAGAGCGATGCTCCTACTCTGGGGACCCAAAAAATTCCTATCCTTCTCTTTGCCGATGATTCGCTTTTATTTTCAAAGACGCCTATGGGTTTGCAAATTCTCACTGATAGGTTTAGTGCATTTTGCCAGGATTATGGTCTAGAGTTAAATCCCAAGAAAACGAAGCTAATGGTTTTTCGCTCTGGGAAACAGAAGAAGTGTACCATCAATTTAAAAGGTGATCCCCTGACTAAGGTCAGTTCCATAGATTACCTAGGAGTAAGGATAACTGACAACTTACATTGGGAAGAACAGATTAATAAAAGCACTGGTCTTCTCCAGCACGATGCAGCATCTATCCTGCGTTTTTATAGGAGCACCTCTACAAAAATGGTCTCCCCAGCTATTAAGATCTATGTAGCAAAGGCTCAGGGAGCTGCTGTATATGGTGCGGAAATATGGGGTTTTGTTGATACGAACAAGCTCATCCTAGGGGAGAATAGTTTTGCAAGGGCTCTTTGTGCTTGTCCCCTAGTACACCTTTGATCCCCCTGTTTCTTGACTTGGGTATAAAACGGATAGCCGACCTGATAAATTTAAGACCATTGTTGTACTGGGTCAGGCTATGGACCGTCCCTGAATTAGTTGTCTATAAAGCTTCACTCCTAGACTTGCTAGCATGCACCAATTCAGCTTCTATTCCGTGGGTCAAGCACGTATCCACCTGGCTCAAGATGTTGGGGTTAGGAGATTACTGGGAGAACCCTCACAAACTTGAGAAAGTCCATCTCCAAGTACTGAAGCGGGTTTATTGGTCCTATCTGAGGAACGATGCTATTAATCATAAATCATGTGGTCGTCTAACCAACTCATTCATTGATATTAAGTGGTACCCAAGGTTTGAACCTTATCTAGATCTTATACCTGACATCTTTGGCAAAAGCCTCTATGCTAGATTTCGCTTTGGGACTTTACCATTGAAGACCGTAGTGCGCAGATGGGATCCAAATGCTACTAATGATATTTGCCCTGTGTGTGGCAACACTTCTGAATCAATGATGCACTTTGTTTTTTTGCCCTCCATATAAAGCTACTAGGTCTAAGTGGATCCGTGATCTTCGTCGAGAAATGAGAATAAGGGATTGTGCAGTAGCATTGAGGATTTTAAAAAGCGATACCTCCAAAATGCTAATACATTCTGTTAGTAAATATTTATTGTCAGCATGGCGTATTAGGAACTTTTATATTATTAAAACCGACGGATGAGGCTTTTCTGTTAAGTCAGCCAGAGGAGGGGATATTTTTACTTAATAACATGATTTTAGGATTTGTATTTATCTTTTTAGGTGGTGTTACCATGTGGTTTTTATGTTCTCGGGATGGAATTGTATTTTATATTTTTTCTTATATTTATTTATGATGATATTGATTATGTACTACTTTGATGATCATTGATCGAATAAAGCTTTTGTTGACACACACCGTTTTCTCACTCTCGATTAATTGAGAATCTCATGGGATACACCCAGATTAATTGGCATATTGTTTGGTGCAGAGCTAAAGTCAATACCAGATCCTCCCTGGAGTCCCCAAAGGTGGTTGTTAGATGTTGTTGTGAGCAAAGAGGGCCTGCCTGAACAAAGGCAGATGTGATTGATAGTGACTTCCTTGGGCACCTAATCATTTTTCCACAGTCACAATTTCAGAGTTAACCCCTTCGCTGCCAGGCCTTTTCCCCCTCCTGTGCCAGGCCCTTTTTTGCCTATTTGGGGCAGTTCGCGCTTAGGCCCTCATAACTTTTTGTCCACATAAGCTAACCAAGCCAAATTTGCGTCCTTTTTTTCCAACATCCTAGGGATTCTAAAGGTACCCAGACTTTGTGGGTTCCCCTGAAGGAGGCCAAGAAATTGGCCAAAATACAGTGAAAATTTCGTTTTTTTTCAAAAAAATTGGAAAAAGGGGCTGCAGAAGAAGGCTTGTGGTTTTTCCCCTGAAAATGGCATCAACAAAGGGTCTGCGGTGCTAAACTCAGCAGCTTCCCAGCTTTCAGGAACAGGCAGACTTGAATCCGAAAACCCAATTTTTCAACACAATTTTGGCATTTTACTGGGGCATACCCCATTTGTGCAATTTTTTGTGCTTTCAGCCTCCTTCCAGTCAGTGACAGGAATGGTCATGAAACCAATGCTGGATCCCAGAAACCTAAACATTTCTGAAAAGTAGACAAAATTCTGAATTCAGCAAGGGGTCATTTGTGTAGATCCTACAAGGGTTTCCTACAGAAAATAACAGCTGAAAAAGAAAAATATTGAAATTGAGGTGAAAAAACCATCAATTTTTCTCTACGTTTTACTCTGTAACTTTTCCCTGCAATGTCAGATTATCGAAAGCAATATACCGTTACGTCTGCTGGACTCCTCTGGTTGCGGGGATATATAGGGTTTGTAGGTTCATCAAGAACCCGAGGAACCCAGAGCCAATAAATGAGCTGCACCCTGCAGTGCGTTTTCATTCTATACCGGGTATACAGCAATTCATTTGCTGAAATATAAGGAGTAAAAAATTGCTATCAAGAAAACCTTTGCATTTCCAAAAAGGGCACAAGATAAGGTGTTGAGGAGCAGTGGTTATTTGCACATCTCTGAATTCCGGGGTGACCATAGTAGCACGTGAATTACAGGGAATTTCTCAAATAGATGTCTTTTTTACACACACTCCTATATTTGGAAGGAAAAAATGTAGAGAAAGACAAGGGGCAATAGTACTTGTTTTGCTAATCTATGTTCCCCCAAGTCTCCCGATAAAAATGGTACCTCACTTGTGTGGGTAGGCCTAGCACCCGCAACAGGATATGCCCCAAAACACAACGTGGACACATCACAGAAAACAGAGCTGTTTTTAGCAAAGTGACTACCTGTAGATTTTGGCCTCTAGCTCAGCCGCCACCTAGGGAAACCTACCAAACCTGTGCATTTCTGAAAACTAGAGACCTAGGGGAATCCAAGGAGGGGTGACTTGCGGGGCTCAGACCAGGTTCTGTTACCCAGAATCCTTTGCAAATCTCAAAATTTGGCTAAAAAAACACATGTTCCTCACATTTCTGTGGCAGAAAGTTCTGGAATCTGAGAGGAGCCACAAATTTCCTTCCACCCAGCGTTCCCCCACGTCTCCCGATAAAAATGATACCTCACTTGTGTGGGTAGGCCTAGCGCCCGCGACAGGATATGCCCCAAAACACAACGTGGACATATCACAGAAAACAGAGCTGTTTTTAGCAAAGTGACTACCTGTAGATTTTGGCCTCTAGCTCAGCCGCCACCTAGGGAAACCTACCAAACCTGTGCATTTCTGAAAACTAGAGACCTAGGGGAATCCAAGGAGGGGTGACTTGCGGGGCTCGGACCAGGTTCTGTTACCCAGAATCCTTTGCAAATCTCAAAATTTGGCTAAAAAAACATATGTTCCTCACATTTCTGTGGCAGAAAGTTCTGGAATCTGAGAGGAGCCACAAATTTCCTTCCACCCAGCGTTCCCCCACGTCTCCCGATAAAAATGATACCTCACTTGTGTGGGTAGGCCTAGCGCCCGCGACAGGATATGCCCCAAAACACAACGTGGACACATCACAGAAAACAGAGCTGTTTTTAGCAAAGTGACTACCTGGAGATTTTGGCCTCTAGCTCAGCCGGCACCTAGGGAAACCTACCAAACCTGTGCATTTCTGAAAACTAGAGACCTAGGGGAATCCAAGGAGGGGTGACTTGCGGGGCTCGGACCAGGTTCTGTTACCCAGAATCCTTTGCAAACCTCAAAATTTGGCTAAAAAAACACATGTCCCTCACATTTCTGTGGCAGAAAGTTCTGGAATCTGAGAGGAGCTACAAATTTCCTTCCACCCAGCGTTCCCCCAAGTCTCCCGATAAAAATGATACCTCACTTGCGTGGGTAGGCCTAGCGCCGGCGACAGGAAACACCCCAAAGCGCAACGTGGACACATCCTAAATTTTGGAAAAAAACAGAGGTGTTTTTTGCGAAGTGCCTACCTGTAGATTTTGGCCTCTAGCTCAGCCGGCACCTAGGGAAACCTACCAAACCTGTGCATTTCTGAAAACTAGAGACCTAGGGGAATCCAAGGAGGGGTGACTTGCGGGGCTCGGACCAGGTTCTGTTACCCAGAATCCTTTGCAAACCTCAAAATGTGGCTAAAAAAACACATGTCCCTCACATTTCTGTGGCAGAAAGTTCTGGAATCTGAGAGGAGCTACAAATTTCCTTCCACCCAGCGTTCCCCCAAGTCTCCCGATAAAAATGATACCTCACTTGCGTGGGTAGGCCTAGCGCCGGCGACAGGAAACACCCCAAAGCGCAACGTGGACACATCCTAAATTTTGGAAAAAAACAGAGGTGTTTTTTGCGAAGTGCCTACCTGTAGATTTTGGCCTCTAGCTCAGCCGGCACCTAGGGAAACCTACCAAACCTGTGCATTTCTGAAAACTAGAGACCTAGGGGAATCCAAGGAGGGGTGACTTGCGGGGCTCGGACCAGGTTCTGTTACCCAGAATCCTTTGCAAACCTCAAAATGTGGCTAAAAAAACACATGTCCCTCACATTTCTGTGGCAGAAAGTTCTGGAATCTGAGAGGAGCTACAAATTTCCTTCCACCCAGCGTTCCCCCAAGTCTCCCGATAAAAATGATACCTCACTTGCGTGGGTAGGCCTAGCGCCGGCGACAGGAAACACCCCAAAGCGCAACGTGGACACATCCTAAATTTTGGAAAAAAACAGAGGTGTTTTTTGCGAAGTGCCAACCTGTAGATTTTGGCCTCTAGCTCAGCCGGCACCTAGGGAAACCTACCAAACCTGTGCATTTCTGAAAACTAGAGACCTAGGGGAATCCAAGGAGGGGTGACTTGCGGGGCTCGGACCAGGTTCTGTTACCCAGAATCCTTTGCAAACCTCAAAATTTGGCTAAAAAAACACATGTCCCTCACATTTCTGTGGCAGAAAGTTCTGGAATCTGAGAGGAGCTACAAATTTCCTTCCACCCAGCGTTCCCCCAAGTCTCCCGATAAAAATGATACCTCACTTGCGTGGGTAGGCCTAGCGCCGGCGACAGGAAACACCCCAAAGCACAACGTGGACACATCCTAAATTTTGGAAAAAAACAGAGGTGTTTTTTGCGAAGTGCCTACCTGTAGATTTTGGCCTCTAGCTCAGCCGGCACCTAGGGAAACCTACCAAACCTGTGCATTTCTGAAAACTAGAGACCTAGGGGAATCCAAGGAGGGGTGACTTGCGGGGCTCGGACCAGGTTCTGTTACCCAGAATCCTTTGCAAACCTCAAAATTTGGCTAAAAATACACATGTTACTCACATTTCTGTGGCAGAAAGTTCTAGAATCTGAGAGGAGCCACAAATTTCCTTCTACCCAGCGTTCCCCCAAGTCTCCCGATAAAAATGATACCTCACTTGTGTGGGTAGGACTAGCGCCCACGAAAGGAAAGGGCCCAAAACACAACGTGGACACATCACATTTTTTTATAAAAAGCAGTGCCTACCTGTGGATTTTGGCCTGTAGCTCAGCCGACACCTGAGGAAACCTAGCAAACCAGTGCATTTTTGAAAACTAGAAACCCAGGGGAATCCAAGATGGGGTGACTTGCGGGGCTCTGACCAGGTTATGTTACCCAGAATCCTTTGCAAACATCAAAATTTGGCCCAAAAAACACTTTTTCCTCTCATTTCGGTGACAGAAAGTTCTGGAATCTGAGAGGAGCCACAAATTTCCTTCCACCCAGCGTTCCCCTAAGTCTCTCGATAAAAATGGTACATCACTTCTGTGGGTAGGCCTAGCGCCCACAAAAGGAAATGGCCCAAAACACAACGTGGACACAACATATTTTTTTGCAGAAAACAGAGGTGTTTTTTGCAAGGTGCCTACCTGTGGTGTTTGGCCTGTAGCTCAGCCGGCCCCGGGGGGGGGGGCAGAAATGCCCTAAAATAAATTTGCCCCCCCAACCCCCACCCTCCCCCGCCGGGAGCGACCCTTGCCTACGGGGTCGCTCCCCCTGCGTGACATTGGCACCAAAAAACAAATCCCCGGTGCCTAGTGGTTTCTGCCCCCTTGGGGGCAGGTTGACCTAAACTCAGCCAATCTGCCCCCAAGGGGGGCAGAAATGGCCTAAATACAATTTGTCCCCCAGGGGAGCGACTTTTGCCTGATGGGTCGCTCCCCATCTCTAAAAAAAAAAAACTAAGAAAAAAAAAAAAGAAAAAAAAGAAAAATTCCCCTGGCGCCTAGAGGTTTCTGCCCCCCCCCCCGGGGGCAGATCGGCCTAATGATAGGCCGATCTGCCCCCGGGGGGGCAGAAATGGCCTAAAATAAATTTGCCCCCCCAACCCCCATCCCCCCCCCGGGAGCGACCCTTGCCTACGGGGTCGCTCCCCCTGCGTGACATTGGCGCCAAAAAACAAATCCCCGGTGCCTAGTGGTTTCTGCCCCCTTGGGGGCAGATTGACCTAAAATTGGCCAATCTGCCCCCAGGGGGGCAGAAATGGTCTAAATACAATTTGCCCCCCCAGGGGAGCGACCCTTGCCTGATGGGTCGCTCCCCATCTCTAAAAAAAGAAACAACAAAAAAAAAAAAACACAAAAAAAAAATTGCCCTGGCGCCTAGAGTGTTCTGCCCCCCCCCCCCGGGGGCAGTTCGGCCTAATAGGCCGATCTGTCCCCCGGGGGGGCAGAAATGGCCTAAAATAAATTTGCCCCCCCACCCCCACCCCGGGAGCGACCCTTGCCTACGGGGTCGCTCCCCCTGCGTGACATTGGCGCCAAAAAACAAATCCCCGGTGCCTAGTGATTTCTGCCCCCTTGGGGGCAGATTGACCTAAAATTGGCCAATCTGCCCCCAGGGGGGCAGAAATGGTCTAAATACAATTTGCCCCCCCAGGGGAGCGACCCTTGCCTGATGGGTCGCTCCCCATCTCTAAAAAAAGAAACAACAACAACAAAAAAAACACCAAAAAAAAATTGCCCTGGCGCCTAGAGTGTTCTGCCCCCCCCCGGGGGCAGTTCGGCCTAATAATAGGCCGATCTGTCCCCCGGGGGGGCAGAAATGGCCTAAAATAAATTTGCCCCCCCAACCCCCACCTCCCCCCCCGGGAGCGACCCTTGCCTACGGGGTCGCTCCCCCTGCGTGACATTGGCGCCAAAAAACAAATCCCCGGTGCCTAGTGGTTTCTGCCCCCTTGGGGGCAGATTGACCTAAAATTGGCCAATCTGCCCCCAGGGGGGCAGAAATGGTCTAAATACAATTTGCCCCCCCAGGGGAGCGACCCTTGCCTGATGGGTCGCTCCCCATCTCTAAAAAAAGAAACAACAAAAAAAAAAAACACAAAAAAAATATTGCCCTGGCGCCTAGAGTGTTCTGCCCCCCCCCCCCCCCGGGGGCAGTTCGGCCTAATAATAGGCCGATCTGTCCCCCGGGGGGGCAGAAATGGCCTAAAATAAATTTGCCCCCCCAACCCCCACCCCTCCCCCGGGAGCGACCCTTGCCTACGGGGTCGCTCCCCCTGCGTGACATTGGCGCCAAAAAACAAATCCCCGGTGCCTAGTGATTTCTGCCCCCTTGGGGGCAGATTGACCTAAAATTGGCCAATCTGCCCCCAGGGGGGCAGAAATGGTCTAAATACAATTTGCCCCCCCAGGGGAGCGACCCTTGCCTGATGGGTCGCTCCCCATCTCTAAAAAAAGAAACAACAAAAAAAAAAAAACACAAAAAAAAAATTGCCCTGGCGCCTAGAGTGTTCTGCCCCCCCCCGGGGGCAGTTCGGCCTAATAATAGGCCGATCTGTCCCCCGGGGGGGCAGAAATGGCCTAAAATAAATTTGCCCCCCCAACCCCCACCCCCCCCCCCCCGGGAGCGACCCTTGCCTACGGGGTCGCTCCCCCTGCGTGACATTGGCGCCAAAAAACAAATCCCCGGTGCCTAGTGGTTTCTGCCCCCTTGGGGGCAGATTGACCTAAAATTGGCCAATCTGCCCCCAGGGGGGCAGAAATGGTCTAAATACAATTTGCCCCCCCCAGGGGAGCGACCGTTGCCTGATGGGTCGCTCCCCATCTCTAAAAAAAGAAACAACAAAAAAAAAACACACACAAAAAAAATTGCCCTGGCGCCTAGAGTGTTCTGCCCCCCCCCGGGGGCAGTTCGGCCTAATAATAGGCCGATCTGTCCCCCGGGGGGGCAGAAATGGCCTAAAATAAATTTGCCTCCCCCAACCCCCACCCCCCCCCCCCCCGGGAGCGACCCTTGCCTACGGGGTCGCTCCCCCTGCGTGACATTGGCGCCAAAAAACAAATCCCCGGTGCCTAGTGGTTTCTGCCCCCTTGGGGGCAGATTGACCTAAAATCGGCCAATCTGCCCCCAGGGGGGCAGAAATGGTCTAAATACAATTTGCCCCCCAGGGGAGCGACCCTTGCCTGATGGGTCGCTCCCCATCTCTAAAAAAAAAAAAAAGAACAAAAAAAAAAAACACAAAAAAAAAATTTGCCCTGGCGCCTAGAGGTTTCTTCCCCCCCTGGGGGCAGATCGGCCTAATAATAGGCCGATCTGCCCCCAGGGGGGGCAGAAATGGCCTAAAATAAATTCCCCTCCCCCCCAGGGAGCGACCCTTGCCTAAGTGGTCGCTCCCTTTGCGTGAAATTCACGCAAAGAAAAAACTCCCTGGTGTCTAGTGGTTTCTACCCCCCTTGGGGGCAGATTGGCCTCATCAAAATAGGCCAATCTGCCCCCAAGGGGGGCAGAAATGGGCAAAATATAATTTTCCCCCAAGGGGAGCGACCCTTGCCTAAGGGGTCGCTCCCCACCAAAAAAAAAAAAATGAAACAAAAAAAAAAAAAATGGTCCCTGGTGCCTAGAGGTTTCTGCCCCCCCTGGGGGCAGATCGGCCTAATAGTAGGCCGATCTGCCCCCAGGGGGGGCAGAAAAGGCCTTCCCGAAAATATGCCCCCCTGGGAGCGACCCTTGCCCAAGGGGTCGCTCCCTTTTGTCAATAACAATAAAAAATAAAAAAAATCCCTGGTGTCTAGTGGTTTCTACCCCCCTTGGGGGCAGATTGGCCTCATCAAAATAGGCCAATCTGCCCCCAAGGGGGGCAGAAATGGCCAAAATATAATTTTCCCCCAAGGGGAACGACCCTTGCCTAAGGGGTCGCTCCCCACCTCAATAAAAAAAAAATGAAACAAAAAAAAAAAATGGTCCCTGGTGCCTAGAGGTTTCTGCCCCCAGGGGGGGCAGAAAAGGCCTTTTCAAAAAAATGCCCCCCCTGGGAGCGACCCTTGCCCAAGGGGTCGCTCCCTTTTGTCAATTTCAACGAAAAAAAAAAAATCCCTGGTGTCTAGTGGGGTTTCAAAAACCGGATTGCAAGCAATCCGGCTTTTGAAACCCTCGGAGGGACTTCAAAGGGAAGGAAATACTTTTCCTTCCCTTTGAAGCCCCTCCGGGCCTCCCAAGTGATTGAAAAATAAATGCTTTTGCATTTCTTTTTCAATCGCGCTGGAAGCAGAGCTTCCAGCGCGACGAGGGAGGCCCCTGTGACACATCAGCGCGCGCGCGCGCGCTGACGTCACAGGGGGGGGTGGGGGGGGTCGGGGGTGGAAGGGGAAGGTCTTCCCCTTCCATCCCCGACTTGGGGGGGGAAGGGGGGTGCACGGGGGGCGCGCTAGCGCGCCCCCAAGTTCCCCTGTGCCATGGACGAGATGATCTCGTCCAAGGCACAGGGGAACTGTAGCCTTGGACGAGATCATCTCGTCCAAGGCACAGAAGAGGTTAATGACGCTATTGGCAGTATTCAAATAGCTTGTAATAAGCCCCACTGACTGGCGTTCACTGGCTGCGGAAGTGATGGTGGTTGCCTTACGCTTACCCATTTCATGCCGACTGCCAAAGTTATTCACTCAGGTCACTTGGATAGCCAAGCCAAGAGCCCTGGCTCAGCCCAGATGCGGAAGGGTGAAGATGGGCCTGCTGTTTGCCTGGCTTCGCCCGGGTGCATCCCATGCTGCGAGAGAACCTTGCTGTTTAAATCTCCGTGCCTCCTAACGCGATAATGAAGATGGTCGGTGCTGAAGCAGGTGTCTTGATTAGAAATTAGCAATGAATGTTTATGTATTTTGAATAATGAAATATGTAGAAAATGAATAACAGAGAAAAATAATACACACGTTTGAAAATGTGACCTCGGAGAATGGCCATCAATGTTCACGAAATGTGCTAATTAAGGATTAATACTTATGAAATATTGAAAATGTACTAGACTAATGTAGTAATATGTCATATTTAGGGTTATGTTGTTGAAGTATGCTGTAGCTTATTAATTGTTGCCTTAACCTAGCAAGTGTCTTGGCCTAGTTTTGCCAGACCTGATGCAGAAGCTATATTTCTTAGCGTTTAATAAAAATGCTGACAGAATGAACTAACTCTGAAATGTCCATTGTTGTAATAAAATGCTTAGTAGAAGCTTTCCATTAGAACCAACTAACAGGAGACAGTGTCCTTAAAAATGTAACGAGCTGTGTGTAATGTGTGTGAAAAGTATTTACCCAGGACGCTAACAATGAAGACATTGACTGGAGAGGAAGATGCCACAAATTAGATACCTGACGAGCTGGATGATGAGGACATCATTGTAAAGTGGACCAATCAACTTTGTGTGAAGGGAGAAAGAGTAGAATTCATAGATTTGGTATAGAAAATAATTTGGTAGAGTAATAACGTATGATTTACTGACCAATTGGAAATTAGGGGATAGTTGAGGTGACTTTGATGTAACAACGCGACAGAGGAGAATTATTCTGAATTTTAGACAAATCTGACCCTGTTATGAGATGTAATATTGAGAGAAGAAGAGACTCAAGATTCTGTCATTGGGCTCATGCTCTGAGAGCCTGATGTTTGCCGATCGATTGATGACCTGAGTACGAAGACTGACTCTGTTTGCTGACCCATACATGGATAGGTAGATATGACAATATGACTGAAATGCATTTTTATGCCTTTTCTTTCTAGGTACCAACTGCGCTGTTTTGATAGATTACTAGCTAGAAGTTTTCTAAATTTGTGTTCTAAATTGTTTTGTATGAAGTCCAATCTGGGTTAGATGAGGGTATTCACATGCTGACTGACAAATTACACGGACTATTGTTTTGACAAATTATCTTGCTGAGTTCTATGTATGCCATATCTTTGTTGCAGCTGACTCTGCTTTTGATTTGCACCATTGCCTTAGAATGTGTTGTGATTCAAGCCTTGATTTGATTGTGTTTCTTCCGTTGCTTTGGTCCACTAGTATTGTTCTTATGTGTTTCATTTGATATTGAGATTAATCTACATGACTTTAGCATTGTTAATAAAAGGGAAATAAAATTACTAAACTTTTACTAACGGCGTGGTTATTCATGGCTGGAAGGTCATAGTGTGTGATAATTACGGACTCCGTTGATTATTGATTTGACTAATGATAATTAATTATTGTGTATTGATTACTGAATATTGTTCATTATATTGGTTCATCGACCTATACGCGTCTCCTTGTAAGTTTACTTATTAAGGTCCGACGCGTTACCAGTTATGGTAGCTGACTGATGGTTTATCTCTTTAAGTGCTTGCCATAAGTGTCCGGTATATGGTTTTGACAGTTGTAGTTAAACGACTGATGGTTAGTTTCTTTAGGAGCTTGCCATAGTTGTATGATACGGAATGACAGGTGTTGACAGTCATTGAGAATTCAGTATTTTTGAGTTTTGGATTTTGTTTTTCAAAATGATAATTGGGGGGAAAATGATGCTCCCTTAAACCCAGAAATGACTTTCCCAGATCCTGGATCCTGTTAGTGGTGTTGGATATGTTCTCAGCGTACTAGTGATAGAGTGAGAGAGAGTGGTTGCACTTGCACAGCTTATGTAAATCGCAGGTGAATTGTGATGTATGTGAGATTTTAGGGAGTTTGCGTAATCCAAATGAAGTTTTAGTAGGAGTGTGCATACTCCGCAGTATGAGAGTAGGGAAGTCGTCGAACTTTATATGTGTGTGGTGCTTTGTGCTCAAAAATTGTCCATGTGGTTGTTAATGTACAGACCCTGCGTGGTCTAAGACTCCGGAGTATATTGGAAAAGTGTATGAGACACTTGGTTATATGTTGGCTATATGTTGTAATAAGTCTAGTTTAGCAAGTCGATCGGGCGTGGTCAACAAATCAGTGTGTGAGTTAAAGTGGGCAAGAGAAAACTTTGACTGAGATTTGACAAGTCCTATGTGTACCAGGGCAGACCCATTGATCAGTTGAGAGTAAAATTTGCGGGTCGAATTTTGCTTGCGAATCTGGGAGACCGAGAAAGAGGAATAGCTGCATGCGCGAAAGGGCCATCAGTGAAAATCCGTAAGGTTTCTGAAGCAAATTTTTGAGTAATTGCAGATGGCGCTATATGAATCAGAGCCCCTTCCAAGACCAGCACAATTTGGAAACCAGTTTGGGAGCTGGTAGCTAGACAGCAACAGCAAATGAAATTCGAGAAAAGAATAAGAAGGGTAGAAAAGACTTAAGTGGAAGCTAAATGGGATTGGGAGCAGAAGAAATGGAGATCAGTGACATTGCAGGATGTTAAGTTGTTTCCAGCCATTACACAGGAGAATGAGCTGGAAGGAAAGAAAGCGACTAGACAGACTAATAAGAGTCCGTCCGAGAGTAAGGAAGCAAAGTCTTCCATAGTAGAGGAGGAATCGGATGTTGAGGATCTTGTTAAACAGATATTGAGAGATCGACTGCCACCGTATGCGGTGCACAAGAGTGGTCCGAGTACTAGTGCTGATCCAACAGCCCCGGCACAGGCAATGGAGACAGTGAGTCCGGTACGGGTTAATGCTAACCTGACACATGGTGTGGTGCAAGATAGTCCTAATGTGCTGACTACTCCAGTAGTTCAGGCACAGATGCAGCTACCACAGATAAAGAGAATGTATCCTGAGGTGCCTATTTTAGAGACAACTTTGAACTTAGTGGTGCCTATGGAGGAAGTGGGTCCAAGACCAATGTTGGTCCAGAGTGAGCCGTCTCAGATCTTGCTGCCCCAAGTGCAGCCGCAGGTAATGCCGAAATTTACGCCAATGACAGGGAGGCAGTCAGACTTGACTCCGGTAATTAATCAGAATATGGGAGTTACTCTCCCATAGAGTACAGGTGCTAGAGCAGCCCTGGATGCAATATTGCTGCTGATTACTGTTGGTCCAGTGCTACCATTATTTGCGCAAGATAATTCGATTGTGAATGAACATGGAGTAATGTCTCGGAGTCTGATGAGGGGACCAAATGAACAAGTTCAGGTAGTCTCTTCCTTGGGTCAGACTTTTGATGGATCTAGCTCATTGTTAGATCTCAGTCCACTTGTTGCATTTCCAGATGCTATGAATGGACCGTATGCAGGTCAGAGCCTGAAGCTATTGACACCGCAGACTCCGAGTGCAGTGGTACAGCAGGTGCCACCAGTTCAAGCGAGTAACATTTCATTACAGGGATTGACAGCTCAGCAGTTGACTGAATGGTTAGATAAGCTGAAAACCCCACAGAGTGCCTCTAAGAGTGAGGGGCAAATAAATTGTGTCAGATGAGTATGGAGGCGGGTGAATTAGTTGAGGGAACAATGGGGGTAAATAGATTACAGCCCTACACAGAAGCAGAGTTGAGATACTTATGCCCAAGGATTACAAGAGAGGTGGGCAATGTACATCAGATTTTGGCAGATTTGGCAGAGAAGCATGGCATAGAAATTGAGAAAACATTTGAAGAGAAGTTACAGATTAGATTTTGAAGCAAAGTATTTTGAACACATGAGGTCTGCCGGAATGAAGGCGCACTTTAAAGAATTATTGCAGAGTGCTCCGGTTTGGGGAACATTAGAGAAGTGGGAAGGCAAATGGGTAAAGAAAAGAGACAAGAGGAAAAGAGATTCTCTAGAAGTGACTGAGAATGTACAACAGGACAAGGATCCAGTGAAGATTTTACTGATGAGAGAAATCCCATGGGGAAATTTTGTTTACGTTCCTTGGAGTAGGAGTGATATTCTGTCGTTTATGAATTATTACCCAACATTGAGGGAGAAGCCAGTGGAGTGGAATTAGCAGACAGACAGGTTTGTGACACTCGCAAAGTGTTTGAGGGAAGACTTGAACACATTACTGGATATAGTGGTTCCAGCTGACTTATGGGTCGAGTGTAAAAGAGCTGTAGATTGGCCAATAAGAGAGCCAGAGAGAGATAAGAGTACAGGTGCACCATCTCCTGAGATAATGAAATATTACTATAAGGTGATCGAGTTTCTGAAGACGAGGATTTCTCACAAAAATATTGATTGGCAGAGGATCGATAGGACAGTGAAGGAAGTAAAGGAGGTGATACATGCGTATTGTGAGAGATTGTTGAAGGCATTCCAGGAGCACAGTGGGAAAGAAGCAATTGAGCCGAAAGACATGCTGCATTTTGTGTTGAGATTTGTAGAAGAACTGAGACCTGAGATAGGCCAGATGATTAAGAGTCATTTGATTTGCTGACAAGCAAAGCCGATTGAGGTGTTGCAGTATGCAAAATACTGTAGTGATGAGATTGAGTTGAAGCAGAAGAAGCGGAACGAGAAGGCAATGGTGATGCAGATTAAGGCAGCTCAAGCAGGGGTGCAAAGAAGTTTTGTCCAGCAAGTTTCGAAGCAGCAGGGAAATGTCATGTTTCAACCACAGATGAAAGGTAGAGGTTGTGGAGGCAATATGAATCGTGGTCTAGATTTGAATACTGTAGTGGTTCAAAATGATGTGCAGGGAATGAAGAAGCTATTGCTGTGTCACATGTGCGGAGCTGTGGGACACTGGAAGCGGGAGTGTCCGATGATGGTGCAGGAGGGTGTTGTTCAGCAAGGTAACGACATCAATACATTTCAAAACATGAGAGGACCAAGATTTAGGGGTTCTAATCCGAATTTTCAGGATAATGTGAATCAAGAGCAACATTTTCAGCCCATGCAACAGGTGCAATTGCCCCGTGCACAAGTGTCACAGTTGCAGCCGATGCAGCAACAGGTTCCCTTGGTAGACAGCAAATGCAGATACCTCAAGCCCGATGGAGCAGCAACAGATGATGCTTTCTCAACAGGTCACAGGTCAGAGACAAGACAGAAGTAGTAGCACAGTGCACCAATTCCTGTTACACAGCGAGAAATAAATGGTGAATGGATGAGTGACAGTTCGAATGAGGAGCCATGTGTGCTTGCGACTTCTTTAGAAGTAGATCAGAGAGGACCCTATGTGAGGGGAAAGGTTATGGGTCACAGAGTCTCATTTCTGGTGGACACAAGAACTACACGTTCTACTGTAGGAAGTGCAGAGGTCCTGAATCTGCCCCTTTCTGGAAGAACAGTTCAGGTTGTGGGGGTAGCAAATCTGTATTAGACAAACCCGATCACAGACCCAGTGCAGGTTGAGATTGGCAATTTCCAGGGACTGCATAAGTTTGCGGTCTGCAATTCTAGTCCGGTATCCCTACTGGGAAGGGACCTGTTGTGTAAGACAAAGGGGGTTATTCTAACTTTGGGGGAGGTGTTAATCCGTCCCAAAAGTGACGGAAAAGTGACGGATTTACCACCAGCCGTATTACGAGTCCATTATATCCTATGGAACTCGTAATACGGCTGGTGGTATATCCGTCACTTTACCGTCACTTTTGGGACGGATTAACACTCCTCCAAAGTTAGAATAACCCCCAAAGTGTTTTGATTACTTGCTCAAATGATGGAATTGAAATCCAGACAAATAGTGATGATGAGGAAGACCCAGCCCTAGGACAGAGTTTGAAACTGCAAATGAGGAGTACCCCTTGATTTTTTCCCGATGCTCACAGTGAGAGAACTTCATTCAGATTTGCAGGGAACTGTACAAGAGAATGTGTGGCATTTGACAGGGAAAGAAGTGGGGTTGATCAAAGGAGTGGAGCCGATTAAAATTACCTTGAAGCCGAATGCAGTTTTTCCGCAACTTCCACAGGACAACATGACACAAGATGTCCTGATGAAAGTGGCTCGGATAATTGTAGATTTTGTGAAGCAGGGAGTTTTGAAGGAGGTGTTGAGCAGTCCATGTAATTCACCAATAATGGGTTTGAAGAAGCCATGTGGTAAGGTTTGAATTGTTCAGGTTTTGAGAAAAATAAATGAGATTGTGGTCAAGTGTTGTCCCGTAGTGCCCAACCCAGCTGTAATAATGTTCCAGATTCCATGTGATGCAGAGTGGTTCACAGTTGTTGAGTTGTCACAAGCGTTCTTTTCTGTGCCTCTTCATGAGGGTAGTCAATTTCTCTTTTGTTTCAAATTCCTGGATCGAGTCTACTGCTGGTGTAGACTTCCTCAGGGGTACACAGTCACCTTCCTTGTTCAACCAGATCTTGGAAAATAATTTGGAGTCATTGGAATTGCCTTTCCAATCGACTCTGGTACAGTACATTGATGACTTATTAATTACATCCAAGACAAGGGACGAGTGTAGGTATGACTCGATTGCCCTGTTAAATCATTTGGGAAAGTATGGTCATAAGGTGTCACCACTGAAATTGCAGTACTGCCAGAAGGTAGTGAAGTATTTGGGTCACCAGACTGAGAAAGGGTTGAGGAAAATATCCAGGTAGAGAATTACAATGATACTGCAGATAAGGCCCCCAACCACACAGAGAGATGTCAGGATGTTCCTGGGAATTGTGGGTTATTACTGCCATTGGATTCCGAATTTTTCAGAAATTTCAAAACCATTGCAGAAGTTGACTCATAAGGATGTCACCAATCCCATAGTGCTAGATCAGGATGAAATGAGAGCGTTCACGGAGTTGAGAGAGTTTGTGCAGAGCTCCAGAATTGGGTATGCCTGACTACACGAAACCTTTTACATTGTTTTGTCATGAGCGTGATGCATGTTCATTGTCTTGACTCAGGTCCATGGAGGTGCTCATCGCCCAGTAGCATATTTTTCAGCTACCTTGGACCCAGCAGCCTTACCAAGTTGTTTGCGTGCAGTTGCCGCAGTTGGTCAAAGTCTTTCACAGTGCGAAGGTGTGGTGATGGGATATCCCCTGACTGTAATGGTCCCTCACTTGATTGAGATTTTATTGACAAGGATGAAAACCCAATACTTGACTGGTGCTAGGTTGACTAGGTATGAGACAAGTATTTTGGGTGCACCAAACTTGACACTGAAAAGATGTACAGTGCAGAACCCGGCAACTTTACTTCCAAGTGATACTACTGAAATTGAAAAAGAGGAAGGTGTGGAACATGATTGTCTCGAAGTACCTGAGTTGTGTGCAAAACCGAGACCTGACATTAGAGTTACCCGACTGGAAGAAAATTACCAAATTGTTTTTGTTGATGGTTCTTGTCTGAGAAACAACACCGGGACACTGAGAGCAGGATATGCTGTATGCACAATTACAGGTACTTTAGAAGCATCCTGGCTTCGAGGCGTGCGTTCTGCTCAGGTGGCAGAATTGTTCGCTCTTACTAGGGCGTGCCATGTTTCTGCTCGATTAAGAATCACTATCTACACACATAGTCAATATGGATTCGTAATAGTTCATGATTTTGTTCAATTGTAGTCACAGAGGCGTTTTCTGACCTGTACTGGATCACCAGTGACAAATGGTGAGAGAATAAAGGAGTTGTTATCTGAAATTCAACTGCCTGTAGAAATTGCCATGGTGCAATGCAGTGCACATCTAAAGTCACAGGATTACCTGTCCTTGGGAAATGGGCATGGGGATCAAGTCGCATGGTTTTGTGCATTGAACTGTATATCATTCAAGGACAAGTGGGAATTGTTACTTGAAGAAGACACAACATGTACGAATTTTGCATTAAAAGTGATTGACACCTTGGAAGAGTTAAAATCTTTACAGAGTAATGTTGACAAAGAGGAGAAACGTTCAAGGAGCAAAGTGAAATGTGTCCAGAGACAGGATGAATTGTGGGTTTCAGAAGAGGGTCAGTTAGTTTTGCCAAATAGCCTGTTTGTCCCAGATGGCGAGGTACTATCATGGTCAGGCACACATTCACACATTGGGAGGGATGCCATGGTTCGTCTGTTCAAAATTGTTTGGTTTAACCCTAAGTTTAGACAAGCAGCTGAAGCAGTATGTCATCACTGTGTCATTTGTCAGCAATTACATGTGGGCGAAATGGACAGTGGTTAATTTGGGCCACATTGGAGGAGCAGGAGGTCCATTCAGTAGAATGCAATTGGATTTCATTGAGATGCCTGTGTGTGGAGGTTTGAGATGTGTTGGTGATTGTGTGCATCTTTAGTCATTGGATTGAAGTGTACCCTACAAGGAGAAATGATAGTCTCACAGTAGCGAAACTGTTGCTTAGGGAACTGATACCGCGCTTCAGGTTTCCAATCTCTTTAGAATCAGATAGGGGAACTCACTTCAATAATGAAGTGATTAAACTATTGTGTGCAGCATTGAACATTGAGCAGAAGTTGCATTGTAGTTACCGCCCTGAAGCATCAGGACTAGTGGAGCAGATGAATGGTACTCTGAAGTCAAGAATTGCAAAAATGTGTGCAGCTATGAATCTGAAATGGCCTGATGCATTGCCTTTGGTGTTGATGTCAATGAGAAACACACCTGACAGGAAGACAGGATTGTCACCCCATGAGATCCTCATGGGCAGAGCAATGAGGTTGCCAGCAGTTCCAGCCAATGCACTTGTCAACATTAGAGATGATATGGTGTTGGATTACTGCAAGGGTCTGGCTGATGTAGTCCGCTCTTTTTCTCAGCAAGTGGAGGCCACCACACTGCCATCGATCCATGACCCAGGGCACAACCTGAGAGCCGGTGACTGGTTTGTTGTCCGAAAGCATGTGCGCAAGACGTGTTTGGGGCCTCATTGGAAGGGACCGTACCAGGTGGTCCTAACGACTACGACAGCTGTGAAGTGTGCTGGGGATCCCGAATTGGATTCACACGAGTCACACGAAAGTGGCATGTCCACTGGATCATGAAGAAGCGTTGTTGAGAGTACCAACAACTGTGAGACAAATTACAGCACCGGAAAAGGAGCAAGGAGGAACTGAGGCTGAACCCGAGCTCGTTGAAGACGGTTCCATTACTCCTGTGAGAGACGAGGGTGGAGACCTTCAGGAGGGTGCTGGGGAACCTATCTGAACTGAAGCAGCAGGAGAGCCTAATGCAGAGGGGGCTCTCCCAGAAGCAGACTATTCCATGAGACAAACAGAACAATTGCCAGACCGCCGAGAAGGGGAAGAAGTTGAGGTGGATCAAAGTCAGTGTTCCGACTCCTCCTGAACTGGTTGCAGGTTCATCAAGAGAAAACCCCAAAGAGAAAGAAAAGGATTAGAGTTCAGTCTTGAAGAGAATACTGAGCAAAAGATCAATTTTTACTCGAACCAACAATAGAGGAAGAAGTAGATACTATGAGCAAAGAACTACTAAGTGAAGGAGAGTTGAATGGTGATCAAAAGTTGAAAAGAAAGAGAATAGCAAGTTGAAGATTCGCAGGTCCTGAATGGGCGTATGCAACTACAAACAAATGGCAACAAGAGTTTATCTTTTGGTTTTGATAGGGAAGTTCCACGTCAATATTTTGAGGTGACATGAAAGAGATCAAGGAGCTGAACTGTTGAAACAATCTGAGAAATATTTTTAAGAAAGAGACTGTTGAAAGTAACTGGAAAAGACATTGATAACCTGATTTGACTTTTTTGAAACCTGATTTGACAAGCTACTAACCGATTTTGACAGAGAAGGGTTCCTGGAAGTAAAACTGAATTGCTGAAACAAGAATTGTCTATTTTTGATTTTTGTTGAAAGTTTTATAAGTTATTTCTGCTTTCTGATTCTTTACAGATCATGGCTGAGTTAGATAAACAGGTTAAAGATACTAGGCGCTGTAAATATATGAACATTGGGTTGGCGCTTTTGTGTGGGATATTGTTTATAGTATTGATTGTGGGAATGTTTGTTCTTGATGCTAAAGGAGCCAACCATACTTCTGATTTTGAGACTTCTACACTAACGGCTGAAGAGAAAATTGAACTATGAGAAGTATTTGCATGATTATACTAATGCGCAAGGAGAACTTTTTTCTAACATTCTCCATCGCTTATTGAGTATGTTGAGGTGATGGATGCAAGGGATTGTCTTGTGTGTACAGATTCCTTCATCAGTCGAGGAAGGAGTCACCTATCATAGTCTTCCACTAACCTATGGAATAAGTTGTAGTCTGTTACTAATGAGGATCTATAACCAGGAGTATATTCAGTATTTTTACTCTAATCATGATGTTGTGTTTTTGTTTGTTCCTATTATTAGCTATCTGAGTAGAGTAGCGAAGGATAATGACATAGTATTAGAGGATTCTTTGAACCTACACTAACGTTTGGCATAGCATATGTGCATAAGAACAATCTGACATGCTTGCTTACACGTATAGAAAAGAGCTTCTTAGATCATACTGATGACAGAAGAAAGGCGCCGAAGGAGAAATTAAAAAAAGGTTTAGAGAAAGGGACTTACAAGAATGATTATGCTTATAGTGCAATTAAAATGCAAGGGAAATTAGCTTCAGATGTGTTACCTGTAGGGAAGCTTTGTATATATAGGCCAAAATTGCGCACTGACACTTTATTTGTGGGTACGAGTGAATGCAGGCATGTGTTTTTGTTTCAGAGTAAATGGACATTTATGATGAATGGGCAGGACCCTGCGATTCCGGGGATATATTATATTTGTGGTCTTAATGCTTATTACTGTCTTCCAAGAGGATTGTATGGAACATGTTATTTGGGGATAGTTTTCCCAAAGATTTACCAGATAGAGGATTTGAAAAAGTTTCCAAAAGTGATTGAATTACATCATAAGAGACAGAGGAGGGAGTCCTCTTCTGCGATAGTGGGAGATATATTTGGTGCGGTGACTCCTTCAGTGGGAGTCATCTTGAATTCGATCAAGATTTTAAAGTTGTCTACTATTGTGGATAACATGCTGACAAATTTTTCAGGGACTATACTCCTGATAGATCAAAATCATCTTGCTTTAGACATTCTTTTAGCTAAAGATGGCGGAGTCTGTAAAATGATTAACTCTAGGCATTGTTGCTCCTACATTCCTAACAATAGTAAAGAGATAAGAGATTTGCTTACTAATCTGACTAATGCAAGTAGTTATTTAAAAGAATTAAAAGAACCAGGTGTTTGGGGAAAGGTTGGTCAGTGCGAAATTGGCTTAGCAGTATTTGGAATGGGGTACTATTGAAAATATTACAGGGAATACTAATTGTTATGGTTTTGTCTATTGGGGATATGTGGATTATGCAAAAGAATAAAATTAAAAAGGTCTAAGAATAATCAGAGGACAGAAGAAAAGGTAAATAATTTACAGGGAAAATTCAAGGAGAAGACAAACTTTTGAAGAAATAGAATTATAAATTTGTGGGTGGTAATTAGTGTGACACATTTAGTCATCAGAAGAGGGATTGCTGACGCAGGTGTCTTAATTAGAAAATATTAATTAATGTTTTTTAAATGATAAAATATGTGGAAAATGAATAACCTAGAGAAAAATAATACACACGTTTGAAAATGTGACCTTGGAGAATGGCCATCAATGTTCACGAAATGTACTAATTGATACTTATGAAATATTGAAAATGTACTAGACTAATGTAGTAATACGTCATATTTAGGGTTATGAAGTATGCTCTAGCTTATTAATTGTAGGCCTTAACCTTAGCAAGTGTCTTGGCCTAGTTTTACCAGACCTCATGCAGAAGCTGTATTTCTTAGCGTTTAATAAAAATGCTGACAGAATGACCTAACTGTGAAATGTACAGTGTTTTCATAAAATGCTTAGTAGAAGCTTTCTATGAGTACCAACTAACAGGAGACAGTGTCCTTAAATATTTAACAAGCTGTGTGTAATGTGTGTGTGAAAAGTATTTTCCGAGGACGCGAACAATGAAGACACTGACTGGACGCGCTAACAGCGGGTAGCACCAGGTGCAGAATGGTCCCTGAAGTACTGTACGTTGTTTGACCACCCTGCACTGTGGGAGCACCTTGCTGTTTAAATCCCCCATGTCTCCTGACATGGTAACAAAGATAGATGGGCTGCCCCAGGTGCAGACTGGTTCCTGAAGTACTGTATGACGCTTGAACACCCCGCGCTGTGGGAGTGCCTTGCTGTTAAAATCCCTGCGCCTGCTGATGCGGTAATGAAGATGGGCGGGCTGCTCCAGGTGCAGGCTGCTCCCTGAAGTACTGTACGGCGCTTGACCGCAAGATACTACCGCTGTAATTTCACTTTTTCACCATTTCATTGGCTTATAACTATAGGAACCAGGAATTGTATACCTCTTACCCCATTCAATTTGATATCCTAAGAGGAGAAAGTTGTGCTCTTTGGAAGAGAGAAAATCTTTTGTTCTAAAGCCACTTTGGAAATTTTGGACAACTGCAATGACTGAGAGAGTATCCTGTGCTGTTGCAAGAGGAGATGGCTCAGAAGAAGCAATTGAAAGACTCCGTTTATGAGGTTTTTTTTCCTTTGCCATCTGAAGGAAAAATAAAGTTAATTCCAAACTTGAAACGGGCAGCCTATGTAGCAATTTTATTTCCCATAATAATATGAAGCAATACTCCTGCAGGCCACATAATTACATATCTCCTAAATTCTGATGCTATAACTCATAAGTACAATTTCCAAGAACAGCTATACAGATCCATGTGTATTTTTACCTGTTTTATATACGAATATTCAGATCAAAGTGATGAGGTATAATTTTCAATTTCTCTGTTATGTCTCTGAATAAGAAGTGGAGCTGTATTGCTTTCCAACAGTCACCAGAGTGTCAACAGTTGTTGGTAGTATTGCTGGTAGTTTTGGGCTGGGTTTATAGCCCACTTTGTGTTATTAACCAATCATGTAATGCTTTACTTCTTAATTTGGTTTCTTATCTAGTTTGTATTAATTTTCATTGTCATTTGATGAGAAATGTGTGTTTCAAACATCTTTCTAATACTTGTTAAACATCATTGCTGCAGACTTGCTTATTTTCTTATCTCATTTTGGTATTTGGTAGTATTGTGTTACATCAGTAGCCCAAATTGTATTCAAGCCAATAAATGCCCTCTTTTCAAAATTAAGTTGTTGATAAGATGTAGTTTTCTAATGGCCAATCCTCTAACTCTTTATATATTTATTTGTCTACCTCTGTGTTCCATATGCTTGTATTGGCAAAAGGGTTAGGGTTTGGGTAGTTGGGCACAGTTTCATGTTTTTTTGGTCATACACAATGCTAAGAAAGTAGGTGTTAAAGTGATTTAGGTTTGAAAGGAGTTGAACTAACATGGATTGTAGAGAGAAAGAGATTTGAAATGGAATTGGTTACTCCCTCTACTTTCCTCTGTTACTATTTGTCACCATCCCCACTTCACGGTTATCCACTGTGATAGCAATGATATAGGAGGCTTAACTGGAGTGTAATTAGAAATTGAGATGAAGGAGACCTTTATCACCTTAATGTCTGTTTCTGAACACACATTTTGTGTTCTCAAACATTTGCCAAAGACAAAAGTGGAAAGCGTCTACTGTAAATGCTGTTAAGTGTGAAAAACTCGGATAGGTGAACAAGGCAGTGTCCGCATTCCTTCGTGATCATAAAATGTCTTCCTTGATTCATTTTAAAATAAAAAATGCTATTCATTTTCCCTAAACAAAACTTGGTGTGACAAACAGATATGAATGTTTCTTTAAAAAAAGGCTCTTAAGAGCAACCCTACGTTGTCTAATTTTATTTTGTCATATATTCTTTTTTTTAGATTTCAATAGGTGCTACAGTACTTTCTAGATTATTTCGCGAAAATACTGTGCTACATTGTAAGCTTTCTTAAAAATATATAAATCAATACAAATACTTTTCCTTAACTCTACAGACTTTCCTAAACTACTTCATTTCGTCCTTTCACATAAAAACACAGATCAAATACAAAATGTGGTCTAAATAAAATGGCTGCATTTTCAGTTTGCAAGGGCTTTCCTTAACCAATAATATGGTGTTTTGTCATAGCTATGTACAGCGGTATACTACAGCCCAATATACCACTAGGGTTTTGTCCCGAATTACTTAAAAACAACTGAACACACCCAGACCAAATAAAAAGCATTGGGAGAGCCAATAGTTCTCGCCTATATAAGATTTATCGGCTTGGCAATGTGTTTTTGCCATGTTGTACACCAATATGGCTGCTGTTCATCCTGGATAAGTTAGTGGCATGAAGTGTAAGAGTGGAGTTTGGGGTAGTAGTAATGTAGAGTGGATTTGTTGGAGTACAGTATTGTAGAGTGGAGTAGGGGAAGTAGAGGATTAGAGTTCAGTGGTGGAGACTCGTAGAGTGCACTGTCGTGGAGTGGTGTGTGGAGTATGGTACAATAGGGTGGAGTGGATTGAGGTAGTGGGCTGGATTGGGGTAGAGTGGGTGGATTGAGTGGAATGGGGTGGATTAAATTAGATTAGGGTGGGTGTATTGAATTGGAGTGATAAGACTGGATTGGGGTGGAATACATTGAAGTGGGGTGGACTGGACTTGAATGGTAGTGGGGTAGATTGGATTGAACTGGAGTGGGGTGGATTGGATTTATTGGAGTGGGGTGGATTAGTCTGGGGTGGATTGGACTGGAGTGGTGGTGATGGGGTGTATTGGACTGGGGTGGATTGGTGTGGGGTGGACGGAACTAGGGTGGGGTGGATTGGATTGGAGTGGAGTGGAGTAGGGTAGATTGGAGTGGGATGGACTGAATTGGAGTGGGTGTATTGAAATGGGGAGGGGTTAACTGGAGTGAATTGAGTGGATAGAGTGGGGTGGGTTGGATTGGGGTGGGTGGGTGGATGGGAATGGGATGGATTGAATTGGAGTGAAGTGAACTGGATTGAGTGGGGTGGGTTAGATGAGGTATATTGAATTGGAGTAGGGTGGAATGAAGTGGGTAGATTGCTTTGGATTGGAGTGGGGTAGATTGTGCTGGATTGGAGTGGTTTGGATTGGGGTGGCGTGGGGTAGATTCTATTGGGATGAAGTGGATTGGATTAGAGTGGGGTGTATTGAAAGTGGTGGATTGGAGAGTGGCATATTGGAATGGGGCAGGTTGTTTTGGGTTCGGGTGGGTCAAACTGGAATGGATTGTAAATTGGCAGATTGGAGTAGGGCAGAATGTTTCCAATTGGAGTGGGGCAGATTTTTTGGATTGGAGTGGGGCAGATTGTTTTGCATTGGCATTAGGCAGATTGTTTTGTATTGGAGTGGGGCAGATTGTTTTGGATTGGTGTGGGGCAGATTGTTTTGGATTGGTGTGGGGCAGATTGGAATGGGGCAGATTGTTTTGGATTGGTGTGGGGCAGATTGGAATGGGGCAGATTGTTTTGGATTGGTGTGGGGCAGATTGGAAAGGGGCAGATTGCTTTGGATTGGTGTGGGGCAGATTGTTTTGGATTGGTGTGGGGCAAATTGTTTTGGATTGGTGTGGGGGCAGATTGTGTTGGACTGGTGTGGGGCAGATTGTTTTGGATTAGAATTGGGCTGATTGGAATGGGGCAGATTGTTTTGGATTGGAGTGGGGCAGATTGTTTTGGATTGGAGTGGTGCTCATTGGAGTGGGGCAGGTTGTTTTGGATTGGAGTGGGGCCGATTGTTTTGGATTGGAGTGGGGCCGATTGTTTTGAATTGGAGTGGGGCAGGTTGTTTTGTATTGGAGTGGGGCAAGTTGTTTTGTATTGGAGTGGGGCAGATTGGTTTGGATTGGAGTGGAGTAGATTGGTTTGGCATGGAGTGGGGCAGTGTTTTGGATTGGAGTGTGGGAGATTGGATTGGATTAGTTTTGGATTTGAGTGGGCAGATTGTTTTGGATTGGAGTTGGGCAGCTTGAAGTGAGGTGATTTGGAATGATTGGAGTGTGGTGGATTGGGATATGTGGTTTGGACTGGAGTCGGAGAACTGTATTGGCCTGGGGTGGATTGGATACAGTGGGGGTGAATTGGTGCGGGTGAGATGGGGTGGATTGGATTGGTGTGGATTTTAGTGGGGTGGATTAGGGTGTACAGCAAGATTATGTGTTAAAACATAATTTCAGAAATTACACGTAAGAAAAGAAACTATGTTGCTTTGCAATATTTAGAACAAGATAATCGTCATCTTTTGAGAACCGCACCTGCAAGCATAAACAAAACATGAGTACAAATTGAGATAAGAAGAATTGGTAAAATATAAATAAATCAGTTAAGTTAAAAAAAAGTACCTCAATCACGTCAGGAGCAGCAGACCGACACTGATTAAGTTGAATCAATCAACGCTTGGTCCCTGCTCCACAGACCGTAATGGAAACAATGACAGACCAAATACAGAGCTGTAAAGACGAGTGCCACACAAGCCAACAAATGGTAAAGCGAAGGGCAAGGTCTAAACCCACTGTAATATTACAATAGCCTCGAAGAGGCAGTGCATTTACTGTCCAACCAAGACTTAAAAAAGACCCTTTCCACACAATAATCTATATTCCTGCCAAATATCACTAAAATCCGTTCAGCCATTTTTCTGCTACATCTGTCTAAAAAGTCTATGGAAAATGCATTGGTGTAAAAACTTGTTTTTGACGATCCCCCTCCCCCCACACACACTCTTACCCCACTTTTTTTTGCCTTGCACCCCCCCCCCCTTAACTAATCACCACAAAACTGATTATAATCAGCCATTGTAAACACAAGAATAGATCTGCAAAGTTTCATGGAGTTTCATCAAACATTGGCAAAGTTATAAACCAGCACAAATCTGATGGATTCCTATCTCTGCCATTCATAACTATAACTACAGAGTGACTACTGCCACACTGTAATGTGTATATATATATATATATTTTTTTTTTTTTGTTTTTTTTTTTTTAAAACCCTAAATCTGTACTTTGTGACAAGTCTTGTGCTAGTTCAGTGAAATGTTTTCACTGCTAAAATGTATGTCAGTCTGTGTGCCGACTAAACCACTTTACCCTCAGTGCTTCCTTCTTGGTCCAATATACCAGTTTGTTTTGTCCTCGCTGAAGCAGAATCACCGCAGCTCATGTCATTCCTTTAGCGAGAAATCAAACGGCTGTGCCCTTCACCATTTATGAGTGCAGACACCTGTCAATCTATAAATGAGAATTAATCAACAGCTGAGCCTGTCACTGCTTTCAAGTACAGGCATGAGTCAGAGTTTTACTTTTTTAAATTGTGAGTTCTAAACTGGACCTTTTTCAGCTTCTGCCCCATAACCTGATTGCTGTGTACACGTTGCAGAAATCGCAGCATACATTTTTGTTCCCATTTGATGCTATAGTGGATCTTGTACCTCAGTTTCCTTTCAAATGTATTACCAACCATAGGAAATTTAGCTACTGCAAGATTGAGAGATGATCCAACTTCCCTATAGATGATATTGCATTTAATGGGATTTAGTTCTCTGCTTTCCTTGTATTTCAACGTTATCACACCCACACCGTGATTGTGCGTTGTCCTCACACCACACCAGAAGCGTCTACCCGGATGCTTTCTATAAATATATGACTTGAAAGTTTGCTCAGGGAAACACACTGCTTTTGTGTTCCACTGATGGCAGTTGCAGACTTACGGTGCCATCCTGTGCTTTTCGAGATTATTTTTTCAGATTAACCTTTATATCTTGTACTAATGCCAATGATTCCCTTTTGCGTGGATCTATACAGACAGGTTTGGTCGGCCGATCCGCTTCAACAGACTTTTTAACATCTGATTTCGTATGTCCGCCTGCAGAATTATCTGTGTAGGCATGTTGAGGTGGGAAAGTGCCATTGCTCACTGCCAGTGTAAAGTTGTATGACTCAATGCAAAGCCATTGATGTGAAAGTTAGGTTTATCTTAACAACTCCGCGGCGGTCTCTAGTGCTCTAATGACAAACCAGACTTCTCTACAAAACCATTCTAGAATCCAATCTGTTAAAGGCAAAATAGATGCCACCCATTTATTTAGGCATTTGGGGTGGAGAGTAACCGCACCAAATGTAAATTTTTTGTGGATGACCATACTTTATGTAATATAAAAACAGAAAACAAAGAACGTTCTACACTGAAAGCCTTTATTCTTTACACAGACTGCCCCTCTATTTAGAGTGGGGTGGGGCTAGATCAAACTTTGACTGTTCATTTGAGATGGAAAACTCAATGTTTCACCCCAGTAGGTTAAGACAAGTGATGTTTTTCAGGACGGGGGCAAAGCAAGTCAGGAAAGCATTCAAACCTAAAACAAGTCAATTTAGCATGATGTAAAAATATGAACTGAGTGCATGTAACCATGGCATTTATGAAATATTGTTGCTAGTGTTGGGTTGTTTATTTGAGTGGCTTATGGCTGAAGAAATGACTCACAATGTGGAAGTGAGTAAGTATTCAGAATAAATCTGAGTCGCCTCCAGTCTCGCCCCCACATAATTCTTCTCTATGCCTCTGACAAGACCAACGTTCTAAGTGAGCATTACCTGAGGATTCTAGGGGTAAACCAAACCAAAGGAAAGGAACTCAAAGGGTAGAAAACTAGCATGGAGAGTTATACCATAAAAGATAACACGGGGGATAAAACATCAAGGAAAACATTACAAAACAGCTCCCTTCAATAAAGAGATCAAAACAAGCTCTACTAGGCATTGTCCAAAGGAAAATCTTGTGGGGGATAAGCAGTCCTTATGTGAAAAGAGAATCTTTATGCCACACTGGGAGGAGGGTGTATTGCCATCTCTGGCATCTGTGTGGTTATCTTTACAATCTATTCTTTCCTTTTTCTCTCTAGTGAATCAATTTCTTGTAACAGCCTTCTGGGCCATGGTGTTAATCTATCCATACTCCACAGCCGACCATCTTCTAACATTACCACATTGTTTTTCACATATCTTATTCTCATAGGTTTGTGATAATTATTATATTTGTTTTGGTCACAATGACGTTTCCCATTGCCCAATTTTCCTCTCACATTTTCTCATTCCCCATTTTTTATCATTATACCACTCTTTGTATTTGTTTTGATGTTTTATGACCTTTTTCTTCATCTCCTGTTTGTTCATTGAAATATTTTTGGTTTCAAACAGCCAATTCAGTGACAATTTAGTACCCGGCTTCCTGCCTCTCAGTATAACAAATGGTGAATGCCCTGTGACTCTGTTAGGTGTGGTGTGATATGACTGAAGCATATCTTTAACTGCTTAGATGATGGGTTTAGAGGATACTATAGCTGGCTGTATCAACCCTTTAATTATTCTTTTAGCTCTTTCCACCATCCGATTAGCTTTAGGACAGTATGAGGGAGTTTTTATATGTTTGATAGAAAGATCAGCAATACATTTTTTCATATCATCTGATGCAAATTGGACCCTGTTATCAGTAATCAAATTGTTTGGAATACCTTCAGAAGTGAAGACCTCAGATAAGTAATTGATGAGAGATTTAGGGGGTCATTCTGACCCTGGCGGTCCATGACTGCCATGGCGGAGGGCGGCGGAAGCACCGCCAACAGGCTGGCGGTGCTTCCTGGGCTATTCTGACCGCGGCGAAGGGGAACCAGCGGTTTCCCGCCGGTTTTCCCCTGTCCCAGGGAATCCGCCATGGCGGCGCTGCTTGCAGCACCGCCATGGGGATTCCGATCCCCTTCCCGCCAGCCTGTTTCTGGCGGTGTCCACCGCCAGAACCAGGGTGGCGGGGAACGGGTGCCGTGGGGCCCCCTAACAGGGCCACCAGGGTCCATGACCGCCAGGGTCGGAATGACCCCCAAAGTGTCTTAAGTCTCTTAAAAAGCAACAAGTGTCTCTTGCAAGCACAAAGTACCTGGTTTGCGTTCAAATTCTTCGCAAGGGGCCCCAGAGGAGGAGATACGTGGAAAACGGGGAGGTGTGCGTTGATTTCTTTGGTGATGTCATTTATTTTCCACGCAGGGAAGACTTTGCGTTGATTTTCGGCGTGCGGACTTGGATCCTCTTTAGGTTGCGGGGGCATTCAGATGACCCGGGGACGATGCGTTGAAATCCGGCACTTGCAGGACGAAGTCACAGGGGCTACGTCGATCCGGTGGGTGACGCGTGGAAATTTCTACCGCACGGCAGGCGGCAGGCGCTGCGTCGATTCCTCTCAGGAAGTCAGGCTGTGTTGTTCCGGCTCGGCTTTGCGTCGATCCAGTGGGCCGTGCAGCGAATTTCCGGTCAAAACACTGGTGCTGCGTTGATCTTTTCCTTGTGAAGATGGACTGCATCGTTCCGGTTCAGCGTGTGGTGATTTCCTCACTGCGATGCAGGCTGTGCGTTTTCTTGCAGACTGTGCGTCGATTTTCGCTGCACAAGGAGTTCTTTTGCAGGAATGAAGTCTTTTTGGTCCAGAGACTTCCAGGAACAGTAGGCGAGCTCTATCCAAGCCCTTGGAGAGCACTTCTCAGCACAGCCAGAGAGCAGCAAGGCAGCAGTCCAGGTGAGTCCTTTGGGCAGCCAGGTAGTTCCTCTTGGCAGACTGCAGGTTCTGGTTCAGGGTTTCTTCTTCAGTGGTATCTTGTCTAGAAGTGTCTGAGTTGGTAGGGTCAGAGACCCTGCTTGAATACCCTAATGTGCCTTTTAAGTAGGGGAGACTTCAAAGAGTTGCTTTAGAAGTGCACAAGGTCCTCTTTCAGTTCTATCCTGTCTGCCAGGGTCCCAGTAGGGGATGTGGCAGTCCTTTTTGTGAGGGCAGGCTACTGTCCTTTGAAATGTAAGTGTCAGGCCCGCCACCCTCTCAGCCCAGGAGGACCCATTCAATATGCAGATGTGTGCAAGTGTGACTGCGCATGCTGTGTTTTGGGTTTGTCTGAGTGAATGCACAAGGGAGCTGTCAACTAAACCTAGCCAGACATGGATTGTAAGGCACAGAATGATTTTAAGTGCAGAGAATGCTCACTTTCTAAAGGTGGCATTTCTAAAATAGTAATATTAAATCCAACTTCACCAGTCAGCAGGGTTTTGTATTACCATTCTGGCCATACTAAATATGACCTTGTTACTCCTTTCAGATCAGAAGCTAACACTCAAACTGTATTGGAGGGTAGCTCTAATATTAGCCTATGAAAGGAGCAGGCCTCACAGCATTGTAAAATTAATTTAGGAGTTTTACATTACCAGGACATGTAAACTACACAGGTACATGTCCTGCCTTTTGTCTACACAGCACCCTGCCCTATGTGTTACATCAGGCCTACCTTAGGGGTGACTTCCATGTAGAAGAAGGGGAGTTTATGCTTGGCAAGTACATTTGAATGCCAAGTCGAATTGGCAGTGAAACTGCACACAGAGGCCTTGCAATGGCATGCCTGAGACATGGTTAAGGGGCTACTTAAGTGGGTGGCTCAATCAGTGCTGCAGGCCCACTAGTACCATTTAATCTACAGGCCCTGGGCACATACAGTGCACTTTACTAGGGACTTATAAGTCAATTAAATAAGCTAATTGGGTATGATCCAATGTTACCATGTTTTAAGGAAGAGAGCATATGCACTTTACACTGGTTAGCAGTGGTAAAGTGCTCAGAGTCCTAAAACCAGCAAAAACAGTGTCCAAAAAGTGGAGGGAGGCAGGCAAAAAGTTAGGGGTGACCACCCTAAGGCTGTCAAGTCTAAGAACTCCTATTTTGCATTTCTTTTTTTATTTAAAGTGCATCTTGCATCTCTTGGTTTTCCCAACAGCTCTTTTAACCTGCTATTGTGTTCTTCTTCATCTGACCCATAAACAAGTATGTCATTTTGGAAGCACAAAGTTTTCTTTGTCTGTTTCAGTAAGTTTTGCATTATCCTCTGGAATGCTGCGCTAATCCAGAAGGCATTATGAGGAATTTGTACGATCTAAATGTGCGCTAAAAACTGGAAGCATTTGTGATTGAGGATGAAGAGCTACCTGGTGGTACGCAGAAGATAAGTCTAGTACATTGAAATATTTAGCCCCTTGTATGATGCTCAACATCTCATATATTCTGTGTAGAGGATGACGAGCCACACAGATGTTGGCATTTAAATCCCTTAAGTCCACACAAAGATTAATGTTCCTCTCACCGTAGTTGGCTGTGATAACTATGGGAGTCAACCACTCAGAATTCTCTATTTCTCTGACACCTTGCCTAACTAACTTCAGCTATTCCTCTTTTAAGAGGTCTTTCATTAACAATGGGCTAGGACCTGTTTTATGTACCACAGGAATGTCATTATATTTCAATGTTATTTTACGTATGTCGTTATTCAATAAATCCAATTTTTTGGTGAAGACTCGTGGAAATTCTTCAAAAATATTAGTACATACTAACAACCTGTCAAACAAAAGTACCTGTTCATCATTGTTGGGATCCAGGTAAATGCCTAAATCTTTCTGGTGTTTCCACCATAATCAATTGGACCCTTGTTTGGTGGTGTACATTTTGCCAACTATGCGTCTATCTTTGAAGGAAATGCGCATTCTTATCATTCCCTATAGGGGAATGGGATCTCTCTTATGCTCTTGTTGTACAGCAGGGGCTTTTAGTTTGTCTTCTTCTCTGGGGGGAGTGTTGTGAAAAGTATCACTATCAATTACAGTGTACGGAGAACAAGAGTCGGCATACACCTTAATGCCTTCTAATAGTATGTTACGTGTGGGACAAGAAAATCTTCTTTTGCAGAGGTGATAATTTGAAATACGTTCTCATTGGAAAGTGCTTTCACTTCATGAAATTCTTTATATGACTCACTACATAATTCAGTTTCTTTGACGCATACAGCTGTATGTTCAGTACCTCTTAAAATATTTATAGCCTCTGTGAGATCTAGATTTTGACTTAGCATTTTTTTTCCTGAATTTTATGATCACTGGTGCAGCGAACTAGTTGACCTCTAATTGGAGAATCTTTAAGAGTGCCAAAGTAGCAAGTAGAAGATAAACCCCTTAAAACTGCCACATAAGTTAAACCTTTTTCTGTACTCTGTTAAAAAACAATTATGCCTTTCTAGAACATTAATTCTTTCTTTTAAAATGACATTCTAATTTTCTTAAGGTAGCCTGGATGACATCCGCTACACTGTCCCCTTCACCACTAGCTTCATTAGACTCATATTATGTTAAATCGTCGGATACTTTCGTTCCTTGTAGCCCTAAATTGCATAATAAAATATTTTGTTTACTCATTGAAGAAAAATTTTCACTTTCTATTGCTATCAAATATGAATGTAATATTTTAATCCACCTGTCTCATGGTATATCAGGTTCCCCTGCTTCATTCAAGAAAGGAGGTGTTTGGCTCATACTAGCTGGTGCCATGTTGCGATAGGAAAAAAGGAATACACAAATAATTCTCCTGTTTATTGTGCCACTGGTAAACACAATTACGCCTACACCAGTGTCAAAATTACATGTGCCAATGATAATGAGTCTGAACCTTGATAAGTAAACTTACCAGGAGACACGTCTTAGGCCAATGAACCTTTTGACCACGTTTAGGGACTTCCCAGAACGAGATATCCGTCTAGCATTGCAATCAATAGATCAATAACCTCATCAATATTCACAATAACTAATCAATCCAGTTAATCAATAACATTTAATATAGTTCAATACAACGGATGCACCATGGCCTTTCAGCCATGAAGAACCACAACAAATCTAGTTAGGAGATTTATTCCCTATTAGTTACAATCTAATATCAAGTTTATTAGTTTCAGCATCAATAAGCACATCAAAACCACTATAATTTGGCAACCCGAGCAAAACTTTATCAAAGCATAGATCATGAACATTAGAATAAAGCACAATGTTAACATGAGTCAACTTTAACAGAGCATCATTAGTACATTATTCAACAAAGCAAGAATTCAGTCATTTGTCTATTTGCATCTCATATTAGTGAACTCCTTAACTAACCTCGAATTAGCATCAGCACGTTGGGCTTCATGCAAACAATTTGGCAAACATCAAATTTGGAAAACATCTAACTATGGTCTCTATCAAAAGAGCAGTTGGTACCTAGAAAGAAAAGGCAATCAGACAATTACAATTTATCATCAGATAGTTACCCCTCCAAATGGGTCAGCATACAGCGTCAGTCTTCATCCTCAGGACATCAGTCGATTCGCCATCAGTCAGGATAGAATAGGCAAGTTTCAGTAGGGCATAGATAAAGGCCAAGGCTCTTCCCTAATAAGGAGGAGAAGTGCATATTGGACAAGGGGTAGGAAGAGGATGGCTTAAAGTATCAGATGGCTAAAGACAAAGGCGGTCATTCTGACCGTGGCGGGCGGTGGTAGCCGCCCGCCATGCGGTCACCGCCATTTGGCCACTCCGCGGTCAAAAGACCGCAGAGGCCATTCTGGCTTTCCTGCTGGGCCGGCGGGCGCCCGCCAAAGGAGCGCCCGCCGGCCCAGCGGGAAAGGCCCTGCAACATAGAAGCCGGCTCCGAATGGAGCCGGCGGTGTTGCAGGGGTGCGATGGGTGCAGTTGCACCCGTCGCGATTTTCACTGTCTGCTATGCAGACAGTGAAAATCATGCTGGGGCCCTGTTAGGGGGCCCCTGCACTGCCCATGCCAGTGGCATGGGCAGTGCAGGGGCCACCAGGGGCCCCACGACACCCGTTCCCGCCATCCTGTTCCTGGCGGTAAAAACCGCCAGAAACAGGGTGGCGGGAAGGGGGTCGGAATCCGCCGCCATGGAGATTCAGCCCAGACAGGGGAAATCCGGCGGGAAACTGCCGGATCCCCTTTCCTGACCGCGGCTTTACCGCCACGGTCAGAATGGGCAGGGAAGCACCGCCAGCCTGTTGGCGGTAATCCGTGGTCCTCCCGACCGCCAGGGTTGGAATGACCCCCAAAGTCTCTCCATATGGCAAGGTTTGGTAAGGAAGAATGACAAAAGAATGGCTTCAAGAGTGGCAAAGTAAAAGGCTAATTTCTCCTCGTGTCATGCCGTTATATCAAACTGTCGAACAAGTCTCTAATTTCCCATTGGGCAATATTTGGTGCATCGCTATCTCTGCCCAATAATTCTCCACACACCTTACTAGAATTTTCACCTAACACAGTTCTCATGCAGTTTATTGGCTCCTGTGATTGACGTCTTCAACGGGTGGAATGTTAGGTAAGAAAAGTTACACTTGTCGCTCCAGTCAGTAGTTCCATTGTCTTCTCCTAGTCCAGGTGACCTTGCACCTGTTGTGAATTACACTGTTGCACTTGGCAAGAATGTCTCCTTGAGCAAGTCGGGTCCCATGAGAAAGAATTTACTACAGCTACACACATATCTCCAGCTTCTGGAAAAGTACAGCTTTGTGTCCTTCAGGAAAGCAGCACATTGCACGTTAGAAAAACACAATTAATATGAGACCAGGCAGCTAGGCCCAGACCCTCGCTAACTAAGGCCTAGTGAGTAATTTAGCATAACCAAATACATAACTCTTAATGCTAATACAAAGTCATACATTAGTACATTGTTAATTCATTATTAGTCAGTTTCATTAATTAGCGTATACATTGTTGGCCACTCCCCGTGGGCACATTTCTAACTTGTACATTATATCTACATTAACACATTTCAATGCAGTTTCACTATATATTATATTGCAAGCTTTTCACGTTAATATTGATTTTAAAGGTCACACTTCAACAATCCCTCCCCTGATGACTCTTGTCATCACACAAACCTTTTCCTTTACAATTTCCATCCTAGAATTCTCTCATTTCAATTTCTTCCCTCAACCGTGCCCCTTCTAACTTTGCCTTGAAAGTTTTTTCCCTTTTCTTTTCTTCCCTCCTCGTATTATTTTTCACCATTTTAAATGTAATTCTTTTACTAATTTTGCATGACAGCCATAATCCAAATATGCAAGCTATAACAATCAATATTCCCTTTATTATTGTTGCCAATATCCCCTGCCAAATATTACTAAACCAATTTCCCACTTTAGCAAGTCCCTTTCCAACCTTTTCCCAAACTCAAGGTTTTTTCAGCTCCTTCAAATCGGTACTATCTCTTGTTAGGTTATTAAGCATACTTCTAATTTCATTACTATTATCAGGTATGTAAGCACAACAATGACACTCGTTAAGCATTTTACAAACTCCGCCATTTTTCGCTAAAAGAATGTCTAAAACAAGCATGTTTTGAAGAGTCATAGCCCTCTCTGCAGCAAGTTCAGTATCCATCAGGAGTATAGCCCCTGTGAAATTTGTCCGCATGTTATCCACAATAGTAGACAACTTTCAAATCCTTATGGAATTCAAAATAACTCCCATTGAAGGAATTATTGCCCAAAATATGTCTCCTACCACACCAGCAGCAGTCTCTCTCCTTTGTCTAGTACGATGAAATTCAGACAACTTCGGGAACTTATTCAAGTCCTCTAATTGATATATCTTTGGGAAAACTATCCCCAAATAACATTTCACATACCATCCCTTTTGAAGACGGTAATAAGCATTAAGTCCACATATACAATAGATCCCAGGGATCGCTGGATCCTGACCATTTAACATGAACCTCCATATTTACTCTGAAACAAAAACAAATGCTTACATTCATTCGTTCCCACAAACACATTATCATAATATTACTTTGGTCGCGTAATGCAAAGCTTGCCTACGTGTAGTGCATCTAAAGCTAATTTCCCTTGTTCCTTAACTGCACTATAACTCTCACTATTTACAAAAGCTCGCTGCTGTAAGCCTTTTTCTAACCTCCCCTTCAATGCCCTCCTTCTATCTTCCGTGTGATCTAGAAAGCTTTTCTCTACAGGTGTAAGCAAACATGTCAGATTATTGTGGTGTGCATAGGATGTACTAAGTGTTAATGTTGCTTCAAAGAACCCCTTAACTAATTTTATGCTATAGTATTTAGCTACCCTATTTAAATCCTCTATGATAGGCACATAGGAAAACACAAGGTCGTGATTTGAATAAAAGTATTGAATCTCTTTGTGGTTATAGAATCGTGTTAGTAACAAACTACAGCTTATCCCATATGTTAGAGGTAAACTATGATAGGTAACTCCCTCTTGCACCGAAACAGGAATCTGTGTACACACATAACAATCTTTTGCATCCATAGTGTAAACATATTCACTCAGCAAGCGATAGAAAACATTAGTTGATAGTTCCCCTTTTACATTAGTTCCCTCATGCATATATCTTGTGTCCTGCTCGAACCTCTCCCAAGCTGTTAGTGTAGCGGCGGTCTCAGGAATTGTAGCATTGTTAGTTTCACTCTTATCCACCAACTGCATTCCCACAATCAGAACTATGATGAGTATCACACACACAACACCCAAACCAACACCCAAATATTTACAATGCCTACTTCCCCTATTATCATCTCTAATGTTAGCCATGATCTGTAAAGAATCAGAAAGCGAAGTATTTATTTATTTATTTTATTTTGAGAGTTTTCTATAGCGCTGGCAAGACCGAGAGGGTATCAGAGCGCTTTACAACAGAATAGATAATAAACATAAGAAAGACACATGAAAAAGTCTAAGAATCACATTACAGACCGATAGTACAGAGGGGTTGTCATAAACAAAAGGGTAGCGATCCAGTAGTGGTGGGGTGGGAGGTGAGAGATCCTTTTTGATGTGGAGGTTAGTTTAGGAGGTATTCTTTAAGTAACTTCTTGAAGACCTGATGGGAAGGGTTCGATCTGATGTGAGTGGGTAAGGAGTTCCATATTCTCGGAGCGTTGTTTGAGAAGGAGCATGACCACGTTTTTTTACTTGTTGGATTTAGGCAGGAGGAGGGAGTTTGTGCTTCTAAGAGATCTGGTTTGACCAGCTATCATGAGTTTTTTTGCGAGGCATTCTGGTTTCCCAGTGTGAAGGGCTTTGTGTGTGAGGCAAGCAGTGCGGAACAAGCAACGGGCCTCGATCGGGAGCCATTTAAGACTCTTCAAGGCCAGGGAGATGTGGTCATATTTTTTATTTCCCGTCACTAGTCTGGAAGCTGCATAAAGAGTGGACCTCATAGGGGCGAGTCGGGATTTGGCCGTGCCAGTAAGGATGGAGATCCCATAGTCTAGTCTTGAGAGTACCAGTGCTTGAGTGGCCTGTTTGAGGTCATCCTGGGAAATGAAGGATTTTATTTTGTGTAGAAGTTTAAGGCTGAGGAAGGCGTTGTTCGCGTTCTTCTTGATGTGGTCCTGCATAGTCAAGTTGGAGTCCAGAGAGATTCCCAGAAATTTGACCGTGCTAGACGGGGAGAGGGTACATTTGAAAGCGTCAATAGATTTTAGCCATTCTTGCAGTTGAGGGAGCTGGTTTGATTTTGAGAGGAGGAGTATTTCCGTCTCGTCATGATTTAGTTTGAGATGGTTATGAGAAAGCCAACAGAGGGCTTCTTTAAGGGTATTGTTCAGATGGTGAAAGTCTTCTAAAGAGGATAGTTCAATATAGAGTTGCGTGTCATCAGCACAGAGATGAAAAGGGATATTGGCTCGAGCAAGGATAGTGGTAGGAGGGTCCATGTGGATGTTGAAGAGAGTGGGAGAGAGGACAGATCCTTGGGGGGCTCCTCTGGTAATTAATGAGGTGGGTGAGATCGAGTTGAGAAGTTTTACTTCGGTTCGGTTTTGTAAGAAGGAGGAAAACCAGCGGAGGACAGTACCTTCAATGCCGAGTCTCTTTTGGAGGGAGTCAAGAAGGAGTTTGTGGTCGCCAGTGTCAAAGGCCGCTGTTAGATCAAGGAGAATCAGTAGGCAGGGTCGGTCGGAGTCAAGGGAGTTGTGGAGGTCATCTACTATGTTCAGGTTGGCTGATTGTGTACTACAGCCTTTCCGGAAGCCTGATTGAAGAGGGTTGAGGAGGTAGTTGTTATCAATATGATGGGTTAATTGTTGGAGAACACATTTCTCAAGAGTTTTGGCAAGGAAGGGAAGGTTGGAGACAGGTCTGTAGTTATGGAGGTTGTTTCGGGTCGGCTCCTGGTTTCTTTAGAATCGTCATGATTTGGCCTAGTTTTAGGCAGTCAGGAATCACACCGGTTTGAAGGGACCCATTGATGATCTTAGTCCATGTTGGGGAGAGGGACTGGTGGAGTTTTTTTGCCAGGGAGGGGGTCGGCTAGGTAGAAGGATGTTTTGGAGGTGGACATAAGTTTGGAGATGTTCGATACCAGGAGTGGTTGGAAGGATCTTCAGCTGGCGGGGGTCGACAGCTGCGTCCGTTAGGGGAGAGTGGTTTCAGTTTTGAGGGGCGGGTTGTCGGAGAGGTATGGAGCAGGGATAAAATTGTTAGTGGAAGGAAGGGGGGCTCTTTGCTAAGGGGGGTATCCAGTACTAGGGAAAGTTCAATCTCTGTGATTTTATCGTTGAAGAAATTGACAAAGTTGACTCAAGTGTCTGTGGTAGTAGGTAGGGGGTTGGGAGTAGATTTGGTAGTTTGTTGTTTAATGATGTTAAAGAGCTCCTTCGGGCAGTTTATGGCTCTGTCTAGAGCATTACGGAAGAAGGAGTTTTTTTCTTTGTGTATGTGTTTTTTGTAACTTCTCCGTGCTCTTCTGAGCTGCTCCAAGTGGGTGGAGGAGGGGTCGGATCTCCAGAGTCTTTCAGCAGCTCTTAGTTGTCTTCTCTCTAAATTGAGATCATTGTTGAACCAGGCTCTGGGTGGGGTGCTTCACAGTCTTTTCAGTTTTAGTGGGGCTAACTGATCAAGTATGGTGGTTATGGTCGAGTTGTATTGGGTGGTTAACTCCATCGTGGAGAGGTTGGACGAAGGGGGAGGTAGAAGGGAGGTGATTTTTCCTTCCAGAGTAGATAAAGGGATTTGGCTGATATTTCTTTTCCAACTAACTGACTTTTGGGAATGGGTAGTGAGTTGGGGGGTATAGTTGAGATGGCAAAGGATGATGTGATGATCTGACCAGTCGACAGGAAGGATATCATCGACCGTGAGTGAGTCTTTATGCACTATTATTGCATCAAGTGTAGCGCCTTTGATGTGGGTTTGGCCCTTGCAATGTTGGGAAAGGTTGTTGCTGTGAAGAAGGTCATTTAGGGTTTGGATGAGCGCATTGTTCTTGTCGTTCCAGCAGAGGTTGAGGTCACCCAAGATAATGAAGTTGGGTTTAGGAGAGGGAGCAATGCGTTATTAGGTCAGCTAGGTGGTCGGCAAAAGGTTGAGTGTTACCAACATAAACATGAAGTATTATTAGTTCAAACAAAAACCAACATAGGATGGTTAAAGCCCTTTTTTTCTTTTTTTTCAGCAAGTTAAAGCAAGCGAAAGTCTTTCTTCAGCAATTATTTACAGTTTTCACATTCAACCCCAGGATCCTTCTCAATTCAGGTTAGCAGCTTGTCAAAACCAGTTCTCAAAGGTCAATTCAGGTTAACAGTGTCACATCCGGTAATTTATCAGTCTCTTTTCTCAGTTTTCTTTATCTCAATTTTCACATCAACACAGTCTCTTTCTATGGCCAGACTCAGGTGCCAAAGTACTGACTTGGGACTTCTCGATCAAAACAGAACGCCAAAAACTCTTGTTGCCACTCAGCTGACGTTGCAAATGCCCATTCAGGCCACTCTCTTTTTTTCAACTTGCGATCACCCTGCAACTCTCCTTCACTCAGATCTTCTCTTCTTGTTGTATCTACCTCCTCCTCTATTGCATCTTCAACACCACCTTTCCCTTAGTCACTTGCAGTTCTGACCACTTATCTCCTTTCAGTGTCTCTCTGGTCTTTGATCTTCCTTGTGGCAGCTCATCGCCTCCTCTGACTCGACGGTGTTTTCTCTTGATGGACCTGCAATTTGCTCAGGAGGAGTCTGGACACTCAGATACTCTTCCGCCTCAACTCCTTCACCTTCTGGGTCTGTCAGGGGCTCTAATTCTTGTCCGTATCCGTCTACTTCTGGGAGAACCTCCTTCTGACTCGGTCCTCCTGACGCCTCAGTTGAGATAGGCTCACTGTCACCCCTCTCGGTCTCTTCTCCTTTGTCTCTTATTGGAGTCACCAAGCCGTCCTCAACGGGCTCTCCTTCTGTCTCAGTTCCCCTTTGATTACTCTCCGGCCCTGAGACTTCCTTTTCTGTTGCTGTTACTTTCTACAATTCAATTTCCTCATCAGTTGGACATGTCACCTTTTTCGTGTGACTGGCATGGATCCAGTTTGGAATTCCCGCACACTTCAGAGCAGTAGTAGTCATTAGTATTACTTGATATAGCCCCTTCCAACGTGGCTCCAAACACGACTTCCTCACGTGTTTCTTGATGACAACCCAGTCACCAGCTTTCAGGTTGTGACCTGGATCATTTATCAGTGGCAGTGTGGTAGCTTCCACCTGGTGAGAGAAAGAGCAGACCACGTCAGCCACACCCTTGCAGTAGTCCAACATCATATCATCCGTGATATTCACAAGAGCATTTGCGGGCACTGCGGCCAGTCTCATAGCTCGGCCCATGAGAATTTCATGAGGAGACAGTCGTGTTTTCTTGTTGGGCGTGTTTCTCATTGACATTAGCACTAAAGGCAATGCATCAGGCCATTTCAAATTTGTAGCTGCACACATTTTTGCCATTCTCGACTTCAGGGTACCATTCATCTGCTCCACTAATCCTGATGCTTCAGGGCGGAAACTGCAATGCAACTTCTGTTCAATGTTCAAAGCTGCACACAATAGCTTAAGCACCTCATTGTTGAAGTAACTTCCCCTATCTGATTCTAAAGAGATCGGAAACCCGAAACTTGGAATCAATTCCCTAAGCAGCAGCTTCGCTACTGTGAGACTCTCATTCCTACGTGTAGGGTAAGCTTCAATCCAGTGACTAAAAATGCACACAATCACTAACCCGTATCTCAGACCTCCCCACACAGGCATTTCGATAAAATCCAACTGCATTCTGCTAAATGGACCTCCTGCTCTCCCAATGTGGCTCAAATTTACCACGGTCCCTTTACCTGCATTCATCTGTTGACAGATGATACACCTGTGACAGATCACTTCTGCGGCTTGTCTGAACTTTGACAGAAGACTGTTTGGCAAAACCATTTTCCCTTCATCTGAAACCCACAAATCATCTGGTCTTTGTACACATTGCATCTTAACCCAAGAATGTTTCTCATCTTTGCTGGCACGTCCCTGCAACAATTTCAATTCCTCCAACGTGTCAACCACCCTTAATGTGTAACCTGTACATGTCTCATTTTTTCTTTCAGGTAACAATTCCCACTGATCCTTGAATGATATACAGTTCAATGCACAAAACCTTGCGACTTGATCCGCCTATCCATTCCCCATAGAAACAAAGGCTTGTGATTTCAAATGAACGCTACATTTGACCACGGCAATTTCATGAGGTAACTGAATTGCGTGCAACAACTCCTTAATTCTTTCACCATTTTTCACTGGAGAACCAGAAGAGGTCAGGAAACCCCTCTGTGACCATAGTTGGCTAAAATCATGAACAATTTCAAATCCATATCTGCTATCAGTATAGATAGTCACTCTCAATTCGGCAGCAGCATGGCAAGCTCTAGTTAGAGCAACTAATTGCCACTTGAGCAGAATATACTCTCTCAAGCCAAGACGCTTCCAGGATACCAGTGATCGTACACACAGCGTATCCGGCTCTCAGCACTCCTACTGAGTCTCTCAAACAGGAGCCATCAACAAAGATAATGTTGTCATTTTCTTCCAATTGGGTATCTTTAATATCAGGCCTCAGTTTGGTGCACATTTCTGTTACCTCAAGACAATCATGTTCTACATCATCAGCATCCTCAACTTCTGTGTTTTCATTTGGAAGCAAAGTTGCCGGGTTCAGCACTGTACATCTTTTCAACGTTACATTTGGTGACCCCAATATGATCGTCTCATATTTCGTCAGTCTTGCATTTGTCATGTGCTGCATTTTGGTACGAGTTAACAGGATCTCAACTGAATGTGGGACCATAACTGTTAAAGGATGTCACATCACTATGCCTTCACATTGTGCGAGGCTTTTTACCAACTGCTGCTACTGCACGCAGACAACCCGGTATGGCCGCTGCAACTGGGTCCAAAGTAGCTGAAAAATATGCTACTGGTCGGTTTACACCTCCATGGACCTGTGTCAGGACAGACAAAGAACATGCATCACGTTCATGACAAAACAGAACAAAAGGCTTCGTGTAATCAGGCATACCTAAAGCTGGAGCCCTACACATACACTCTCTCAGCTCGGTAAACGCCTTAATTTCTTTCTCTGTCAGTGTTAGGACATCTGGGCCATCCTTAACCGTCAGTCTCACCAATGGCTTGGCGATGACTGGGAAATTTGGGATCCATTAACAACAGTATCCCACCATTCCCAGGAACATCCTAACGTCTCTCCATGTCGTTGGGGGATTCATCTGCAATAAGGCGGTCACTCTTTCCCTGGATAACTTCCTCGACCCTTTCTCAATTAGATGACCTAAGTATTTCACTTCTTTCTGACAATACTGCAACTTCTTTGGGGACACCTTATTCCCATTCTTTCCCAAGTGGTTCAGCAAGGCAATCGAATCATACTTGCAGTCATCTCTCGTTTTGGATGCAATCAACAAATCATCAATGTACTGTACTAGAGTCGATTGAAAAGGCAATTCCAATGACTCCAAATCCTTCTTCAGTATCTGATTGAAAATGGAAGGTGATTCCAAAAACCCTTGAGGAATTCAACACCAATTGTAAACCTTATCCAGGAATTTGAAACTAAAGAGAAATTGGCTGTCCTCATGAAGAGGCACAGAAAAGAACGCTTGGGACAAATCTACTACTGTGAACCACTCTGCTTCACATGGAACCTGGAACATGATCACAGCTGGATTTGGCACTATTGGGCAACATTTCACTAGTATGTCATTAATTTTTCTCAAGTCTTGGACAATTTAAACTTTCCCAAAAGGCTTTCTCAGTCCCATTATTGGTGAATTACATGGACTGCTCATCACTTCTTTCAAAACTCCCTGCTTTACAAAGTCTGCAATTAGTTGCACCACCTACATAAGGACATCTTGCGCCATGTGGTACTGCGGTACCTGGGGGAACACAGCATTTGGCTTCACACTGACTTTGACTGGTTCTACTCCTGTTATCAGTCCTACTTCCTTTCCTGTCAAGTCCCACACTTTCTCTTTGACTGTTCCCTGCAAGTCTGCTGGCAAATCAGTCACTGTAAACATTGGGAAGAAGTTAATCAGAGGATACTCCTCATCTGTCGTCTCCGTTTCAGGCTCTGAAACCTGCCCTTCATCTTCTTCATCGTCACTGTTTGTCTGAACCTCAATCCCCTCGTTCGAACAGGTGATTGAACATCTTGTCTTGCACAGTATGTCTCTTCCCAGTAGGGACACGGGACTTGAATCACAAACTACAAACCTGTGCAACCCCTGAAAAGTGCCAAGCTCAACCTGAACCGGATCTGTGATCGGGTTAGTCAAGAGCTGATTCGCCACTCCTACTACCTTAACTGTATGTCCCGAAAGGGGCAACTTCGGAACCTCTGCACTTCTAACTGTAGAGCGTGTAGCTCCTGTGTCAACCAAGAATGAGACCTTGTGACCCATTACTTTCCCTTTCACATAGGGCCCTCTCTGATCTACTTCTAGGGACGCTGCAAGCCTGCACTCCTCACTATCTGAACTCTCATCCGACCATTTACCGTTTATTCCATTCTCACCACGCAATGGGAATTGTACTGTGTTATTTTGACTCATTCTTTGACCTGTTGAGGAAGCATCACCTGTTGCTGTTCCATTGGTGCTAAGGGCAACTGCATTTGCTGTCTAGGTACCACAGGAACCTGCTGTTGCATTTGCTGAATCTGCATTGTTGTACACCTGGCATCTGCACTTGTTGCATGGGTTGGAGACCCTGCATCTGAATCATGTTATTCTGAAAGTTTGGATTAGGACCTCTCATCCTGGATCCTTTAACATTTTGGAATGCATTGACATCATTGCTTTGTTGAACAACACCCTCCTGCACCATCATCGGGCACTCCCACTTCCAGTGTCCGACGCCCCCACAAGCATGACAAGGTAACACCTTCTTCATCCCCTGCACATCATTTTGAACTACTACGGTATTCAAATCTGGACCACGGTTCACAAAACCTCGTCGACCTCTGCCTCCCACTTGCGCCTGAAACATCCCATTTCCTTGCGGCTGTTGCACCATCGGTTGTAGACAACCTCCCTGCAACCCTGACTGTGCTGCCTTAATTTGTATCACCATCACCTTCTCCTTCAACTTTCTCTGCTTCAGCTCAATCTCGTCATTACAGTACTTCGCATACTGCAACACCTCGTCTGTCTGCTTCGCTTGCCAACAGATCAAATGATTCTTAATCATCTGACTAAACTCGGGTCTCAATCCTTCAACAAACCTGAGCACAAGGTGATTCATGTCCTTCGCCTCTACGACTTCTGTACCACTGTAGTGCTTGAACTCTTTAAACAACCTCTCATAGTAGGCATGTATCGACTCTTTGGCCTCCTGCGCCGTTTGATCAATCTTTTGCCAATCAATATTTTGCGGAGACACCTTCAGTTTCAAGAACTCAATCACCTTATAGTAGTACCTCATCACCTCAGGAGACGGAGCTCCTGTGACTCTATCCCTTGCTGGTTCCGCGGTTGGCCAATCCACACTGCTCTTGCACTCAAGCCACAAATCAGCTGGAACTATGATCTCAAAAAGAGTATTCAGGTCTTCCCAAAGACACTTTGCAAGCTTCACAAACCTATCTGTCTGCTGATACCACTCTATTGGCTTCTCCCTCAGCCTGGGGAAATCATTTGTGAAGGACAGAATGTCACCTCTAGACCATGGTACATGGACAAGAACCCCTCCTGCCATCTCTCTCATTGGTAACATCTTTATTGTACCGGTATCCGACACTGGTTTCGCCTGCTGCTGCTCCGGGCAGTCACTTTTCCTCTTGTCTCTTTTCTTCACCCATCTGCCTTCCCACTTCTCTAATGCTTTCCAAACTTGTGCACTCTGCAGTATTTCTTTAAGGTGTGCCTTCATCCCAGTAGACCTCATGTGTTCAAAATCTTTGGGTTCAAAATCTAACCTATAACTTTTCTTCAGATGTTTGGTATTTTCTAAATCTATTCCATATTTATCTGCCAGGTTCGCCAACCTCTGGTGCACCCTGCCCACTTCTTTGGTTATTTTTGGGCACAAATACCTCAATTCTGCTTCAGTGTATGACTCTAGTCTGTTCACTCCCATGCTCCCCTCAACTAGTAATTTGCCTCCATGCCCAACCTCACAAAATTCAGGTACTCTTCTCTTTCCGACCGCTCTGCTGTCGCAGGAGTGGTCTGTGGCGAGTTTAACTTGTCTAACCATTCATTCAGTTGTTGCGCAGTTAAACCTTGCAAGGAGATATTTCCAGCCGGTATCATCGGTTTTTGCGGTACATTCGCACTTGAGATCTGCGGAGTCAGCAGTCCCAAACCTGATTGTCTCATGGTATCTGGAGGAACCCCAATCAGACTGAAGTCTAACAAAGATCTAGATCTTTCGAATGTTGGTTCCACTGGGGTCATCCCTTGAGAGCTCCCTACGAACCCTCCTCTTGTCATTTCTTGGGTCATTATTCCCTGATCACATACACTAGGCTTCGCCTGTGCATACAATGGTACTGGTGGACCAACTGTAATAGGTGAGGATATGGCGGCTGGCGGCTGCCTACTTCCCAAAACCTGTGGAGCATTAACTCCCATATTCTGACTCATTCCTGCTGCCATGGCTGACTGCGGTCCTGTGACCAAAGTGTAATTCAGAATCATCTGTTTCTGTGCCTGAGGCAGTAAAAGTGGAGTTGGCTCAGTCTGTGTCAGCTTTGATCTCATGTATGCCGGATCTGACGGCACCATCAAATTCGTAGTAGTCTCTAGTTCTGGGACATCAGGGTAAAGCCTCTGAACCTGTGGTGGCTGTAATTGAGGTTGCATCTCTGGAACAGCAGACACACTAACACTGTTCTGCACCGGATCTGGTATCACAACAGTATTAACCAGTACCGTGTTTTTGTCCCCTGGTTCTGCGTCGAATTTATAGGACCGGCACTAGTACTTGGTCTATTATCATCTAGGGCGTATGGCGGTGGTCGATCATGTAGTAAATGATTAAGGAACTCATCATCATCTGAGTGATCTGCCTCTGCCCAGGACTTCTTAGTCTCCTTTTCTTTGCTAGAACCCTTATCCGTTTTACAAGTTGCTTTCCCTCCTTGGGTTCCGCCTTCTTGAGTTATTGCTGGAAACATCCTTACTCCGTCTATTATTTCTCTCCTCCAAACCCTCTGTGCGCTATCCCACCTACCCTCCGGCAGTGTCTTTTCTACTTTCCTCATTCTCCTCTCAAATTTCTGTTGCTGTTGTCGTATTGCCATCAGTTCCCAAATTGCTAGCGCCTCAAACTGTGCTGGCCTCGGAGGTGGCTTTTGCTCATTTAACACCCTCCGCAAATTTGCCAAAATCCTTATATTGAACGTTACATGTGCCAGAAACGCCAAACACCCTTCTTTCTCTGTCATTTTGCACCATTGCTTTAGCCAAAGACATGGCGCGACTCCCCTCTCCTCCATTATGGCGTAAGCCGGTGTATCCTCTGGTGGTATAGGCTCCCCTACACTCGCGGTAATGTACACATCTCCCCTCAAAGCGCTCTTTAAAGCCTTGAAAAACTTCATTTTTTCGTCTTTAATTGTCTAACAATCGAATCGGGAAGTGACTTTAATTCCCAGAACTCTCTTCGCCCACCTTTTCAACCAATTGCCTCGCATGGACGGCTGCCAATCCGTGCACGACCCTTCTCACTAACCAACCTATCCCAGCGCGGCTCCAATGACGTCACACTCACACACACTGCGGCTGACAATGTCTTGCGGATTGTCTTCCTCACTCTCGATTCACACAAAAACAAATGCAATATATCGCGAGCACTAACAAAAACTCAAATTCGCTGGTTTACTACTGGAAGGGTAACACAATTGCTTCAGAACTTTACAGAGATTTTGCTTAGCCTCTGCCGCTATTCTCTCCTCAGATCCCGCACTCGCAAGCAAAATTTGACCCGCAAGTTCTACTCTCGACTTGTCAATGGGTTGTCCTAGTGCACTTTAGGACTCGCCAAATCTCCATCGAAGTTTTCATTCACTCACCTTGACTCAAACTCGACTCGTCAACCATGCCCGATTGACCTATTAAACTGCGCAAATTACAACATAAACCATCAGTATACTCCGGAGTCTTAGACCATGCAGGGTCCGTACATCACCAACAACCACGTGGACAATTTGTTTGAGCACAAAGCGCCACACACACATGAAGTTCGCCGACTTCCCTACTCTCATACTGCAGAGTACGCCCACTCCTACTAAAACATTACCTGACCTAAAATTCTCACAATTCACCTGCGGTATGCATAAGCTGTGCAAGCGCAAACCCTACGTCACTCACACTATCACTAGAACGCCGAAAACATACCCAACTCACTTCAGCAAGCTCTGAGATTCCGAGAAAGTCATTTGGGGCTTAGGGGCACATCATCTCTCCAATTTGCATTATTTCAAAAACAATTTTCAAACAGTGGTCCCTCGTCCTAAGGCCCCAAAGGGCCGAAACCGTCCTCTGCTACCAGAACTGATAACGCGTCTGAACCTTGATAAGTAAACTTACCAGGAGACACGTCTGAGGCCAATTAACCTTTTGACCATGTTTGGGGACTTCCCAGAACGAGATATCCGTTTAGCATTGCAATCAATAGATCAATAACCTCATCAATATTCACAATAACTAATCAATCCAGTTAATCAATAACATTTAATATAATTCAATACAATGGACGCACCAAGGCCTTTCAACCATGAATAACCACAACAAATCTAGTTAAGAGTTAGGATATTTATTCCCTATTAGTTACAATCTAATATCAAGTTTATTAGTTTCAGCATCAATAAGCACATCAAAATCACTATAATTTGGCAACCTGAGCAAAACTTTATCAAAGCCTAGATCATGAACATTAGAATAAAGCACAATGTTAACATGAGTCAACTTTAACAGAGCATCATTAGTACATTATTCAACAAAGCAAGAATTCAGTCATTTGTCTATTTGCATCCGATATTAGTGAACTCCTTAACTAACCTCGAATTAGCATCAGCATGTTGGGCTTCATGCAAACAGTTTGGCAAACATCAAATTTGGAAAACATCTAACTATGGTCTCTATCAAAAGAGCAGTTGGTACCTAGAAAGAAAAGGCAATCAGACAATTACAATTTATCATCAGATAGTTACCCCTCCAAATGGGTCAGCATACAGCATCAGTCTTCATCCTCAGGACATCAGTCGATTCGTCATCAGTCAGGATAGAATAGGCAAGTTTCAGTAGGGCATAGATAAACACCAAGGCCCATATTTATACTTTTTGACGCACAACTGCGCCAACGCAGTTGTGCGTAAAATTTTTACCGCCGGCTAACGCCATTCCAACGCGCCATGCGGGCGCCTTATTTATGGAATGACATTAGCCGGCGCTGCGGACTGGTGTGTGTTAAAAAAAATTACTCACACCAGGCAGCGCCGACGTATGGGAAAATGGGGGTTGTGCGTCAAAAAATGGTGCAAGTCAGGTCTGAGGCAAAATTCAGGCCTCAAACCGGATTTGCGCCATTTATTTTTACGCCCAACCTCCATTGACATGATTCCTGTCTTAGCAAAGACAGGAGTCATGCCCCCTTGCCCAATGGCCATGCCCAGGGGACTTATGTCCCCTGGGCATGGTCATTGGGCATAGTGGCATGTAGGGGGGCCCAAATCAGGCCCCCCTATGCCACATAAATAATCGGAATAAAACACTTACCTGAACTTACCTTTACTTCCCTGGGATGGGTCCCTCCATCCTTGGGTGTCCTCCTGGGGTGGGCAAGGGTGGCAGGGGGTGTCCCTGGGGGCAGGGGAGGGCACCTCTGGGCTCCTTCCGAGCCCACAGGTCCCTTAATGCCTGCCCAGACCCAGGCGTTAAAAAACGGCGCCCATCAGACTGTGCGCCGTTTTTTAAGGCCCACCCCCTCCTGTGCGTCAAAATGACGCCAGAGTATAAATATGGGGCACAAGCCTTAAAGTCATTTTTTGGAAGGGAACGCCTACCTTGCATATAATTAACGCAAGGCTGGTTCCCCCTTCCAAAAAATTACGCACATGGTGGAATTTTGACACCCGCGGGGTCGGACATCAAAGTATAAATATGGGGCAGGGTTTGCGCCGATTGTGTGTCAAATTTTTGACGCACATTCTGCGCAAACAGAGTATAAATATGCCCCCAAGGCTCTTCCCTCATAAGGAGGAGAAGTGCATATCGGACAAGGGGTAGGAAGAGGATGGTTTAAAGTATCAGATGGCTAAAGAAAAAGTCTCTCCAAATGGCAAGGTTTGGTAAGGAAGAATGACAAAAGAATGGCTTCAAGAGTGGCAAAGTAAAAGGCTAATTTCTCCTCGGGTCACGCCGTTATATCAAACTGTCAATCAAGTCTCTAATTTCCCATTGGGCAATATTTGGTGCATCGCTATCTCTGCCCAATAATTATCCACACACCTTACTAGAATTTTCACCTAACACAGTTCTCATGCAGTTTATTGGCTCCTGTGATTGACGTCTTCAACGGGTGGAATGTCAGGTAAGAAAAGTTACACTTGTCGCTCCAGTAGGTAGTTCCATTGTCTTCTCCTAGTCCAGGCGATCTTGCACCTGTTGCGAATTACACTGTTGCACTTGGCAAGAATGTCTCCTTGAGCAAGTCGGGTTCCATGAGAAAGAATTTACTACAGCTACACACATATCTCCAGCTTCTGGAAAAGTACAGCTTCGTGTCCTTCAGGAAAGCAGCACATTGCACGTTAGAAAAACACAATTAATATGAGATCAGGCAGCTAGGCCCAGACCCTTGCTAACTAAGGCCTAGTGAGTAATTTAGCATACCCGAATACATAACTCTTAATGCTAATACAAAGTCATACATTAGTACATTGTTAATTCATTATTAGTCAGTTTCGTTAATCAACGTATACATTGGTGGCCACTCCCCGTGGGCACAGTTCTAACGCGTACATTATTTCTACATTAGCACATTTCTATGCAGTTTCACTATACATTATATTGCAAGCTTTTCATGTTGATATTGATTTTAAAGGTCACACTTCAACACCAATACCCATTAAAGAAAGTCTCAAAAGTACTTTCCAAATTATTCCACAGTAAATTATCAACATGCCCTACTTTCAGATACTATGTAAACCTTTCCTACTCTCCAAGAATAAAGAACATTATTCAAATAGTCCTCTCTCAGTCTGTGTGCAAGTACACTCATGGCAGAAATACATGGTGCATTCACATAGTTCTGTATTAACTTCTGCGAAGCAAACAGAGAGAGAAAAGGGAGGATTTAATTCCCTGAGGTGATGGGAAATCACAAGGATGGGAAAGAGTGCAGCTGCACCCACCACAAACTCAAAATGTGGTAAGTCTTACTTGTTAGCAAGAATAAAAGACTAGAAAAGTCATTGCAAATTGCCTGAACTACTGAAGAAACAAAGTGCAGCGGCTCTCCAGTTTCCCTTCTGCTGCTTGCGGCCATTACGAGTTGAACAGCTGCTTTACAACCTGTAAAGACGCTGCTCATCTGTACTCACTTGCAGACCCAGGAAAAATAAAACAAGCGATTAAAGTGCAGTGGCTCAAGCTTTCATTCTGCTGCTTGTGGCCATTGTCAGTTGACCCTGCTTTGAAATGGAAAACACTGTTCCGCTGTGCTCACTTACAGACTGAAAGAAGGATAGTATCTCCCCTTGTAGCACACATCACTTCTGAGTCCAAATAAATTGCTCTAAAAAGGGGAACCACATTTGTCGCTTCCTTAATAGTGCTCTGAAGCACAACAGTTGTCCTTGACAGAAGGGTGTATGAATGACAGGATCATCTGCGCCTGACCCAAAAGCATTCTAAGGCCAAGGCTTCTGTTGACTCCACCGCTTTGCGGAACTACAGAACAACAACTGAACATGAAAATCAGAATTCCTCCTAAAAATTTATGTTTTCCTGTCGATGAACATCATGCTAGAGAGAAAATAGTTTTCTGTAAGATGAAACTACTTGATGCTACTGTGTGAAAATGACACCAGGTGGTTCCAGGTGTAAACCATGGGGACATATCTATTGTTAACCACAGGGCCAGAGGCTGATAGCATGAGTTGCCCAAACAGCATTCACAGCTCTGACATCTTCAGGATATCTGTAGACAAGAATCTCACACAGTAGGAATCCTCTCACTTAGTGGGAAGACGTACTTAGCAGGAGTGGATACATTCTGCTGCCTCCTGCAAAGAATCCCATCCTCATCGCCAGATGAAGAAAGGACTTTAGCAGGAGTGGACACGTTCTGCTGCCTCCTTCACAGAATCCCATCCTCGTCGCCAGATGAAGAAAGGACTCACAATGAGCAAAAAAAAAGCTTTATACAGAGTTAATCAGAGATGTATTCAGTCTTGCCTACACAGAATATTTCTCTCGACCTCTGACAGGACCAACATTCTAAATGAACTCTTCCTGAGGATTCTAGGGGTAAACCCAAGGAAAGGAACTCAAAAGAGGAAAAACAAGGGTGAAGGATTATACCATAAATGATAACGTGGAGGATAAAAACATCAAGGAAAGCGTTACAACAAAGGCTTACCAAAAAAAAAAAGTCACTAAAGATTTTTAAGCCAATCAGTGGTTTGGCATGTAATAATAGTAGGACTCCTCCGTTTTTTGATATCACATTGCAGGGCTACCATCCCTGCACAAAGAAAAATGTATAGGTCATTCTGTTTTTGTGCAACATCATCACTCATCTCCTTGGATTACACCCTTCAAGTGACAACTTAGGGAAGCCCTTGCCCCACCAATGCCATTTCATCATCATGGCTGCTGGGGGCGGGTAGCAAAGTCATGTGGTTCAAAACCTAAAAAGATATTGGATGAAGTAATAGATCAGTAGAAGGGTGCACATCCACCAAAACTTCACATTCTTGATGAGTCATTGGAGGTAAACCACCCAACGAATATACAGTGGGCAGTGTGATGTTTTTTTTTCTTGTGTCTGCTACTACAGGTAAAACCTGGCTGTGAGAAACAATAAAACTTTAACAAAAAAAAAACAACACCATCAAAAAACTCCCAAGGTTTGGCGGCCATTAGTTTTACATTTTTAAAAACCAAATTCTTGAGTTTCTTTTTAAGTTTGTTTTAAAAAATATAAACCTTTCAAAAGTGTCTTTTACCAATGACTGAGGCACAACAAACTTTTCAATGGCTTTGTTTGAACCACTGTGACGTCAGTCTCTGCAGTACATAGAGTTCACCACTGTGTCAGTAGTGAACTCAGTTTGGTGGGTGGAGTAAAGACAGGATGGTGAACATAAGGGCCTCTGCCACCTGACTGCATTTACTATGTCTGCCAAATTGTAAATAGACCCCTACATTTGTTCCCAAGGCCTAGGTCTGTTACGCAGTCTGTCATCCCACTCACAGTTTCTCAGCCCAGCAGTCACCTGCATTCAAGTGTTGCAGTGCAGGGTGGTGTGGACTAATATGTGCAATATCTGTGCTCTTGTGACAGCTGTTCTAGAAGGGGAGCAGTCTCACTCTGAACTTTATAGTTTGACATTTTTAGCACAGCAATGTGCATGACATCTGTCATTTTTGGTAGTAGTGTCCTCCCTAGGTCAGCTGAAGACTGGATGGTGGGTGTAACCTCATGGGTGATTTTGGTCTTGTGAACATCTTCGCAGTTGCAGCCTTTGTCTTGATCAGGTGTTTCACCTCTGTGCTGAAGATTTCCAACTCCAATGGCATCTGCAGCACCATACTCTCAACATGCCAATCTGCTGACCCCCCCCCCCCCCCCCTGCGGGTGCTGTAAGCCCTGGGGGCCACCATCTCACCGGGACTCAATTAAAATGATTGCAGGGGGCTGCATGGACCCACCACACCCCGGGCACCATCCCATCTCTGGGGCCCCTCTTCCAGGCAATATACACCCCTGGGGACCACCAACTACGGGGGGTGGCCTGTGCACAACAAAGGAGGTGGACTGCTCATTCTATGTGTGTTGCATTCTGCAGCATACATAGAAAGAGGACAATGTCTCTGAGGATTGTTTTTGTGCAGGAACGTATCTCTTCCTGCACAAAAACATTCTTGCCTGCAACACAGGCACCTTTGCACCTTGACTCAAAGATGCCTGCGTTGGTGCTAGGCAGCCAAAAGTGCACCAGCAAAAGGAAAGGTCAGGAATCTGCCTTATAGTGTTATATATGGCGCACGCCTGCCCTTTCCCTTGCATGTAGTGAAGCAAGCTGTGCTGTGCTGCATGAAAGTATGATAAATCTGGGCTTGTGTGTGGACAGTCTCTTTTGCAGGGCCATGTGCACTCCTTCGCTGTGCTAGCACACTGGCAGGCTTCTAGGCAGACCCTCGGCTCCAGCAGAAACTGCAGACTTCAGGAGATCGCCCTCGTCTCATAGAGACTGACTGTCATGCAGAGATCCACTCTAGTCACACAGAAGTCTGTGTACACTGTGGAGCACTGCCTTCCTTGGTCTTGAAGAACTTGAACAAGGTGGGGTAGTTTGGATCCCATTTTCTACACATTTTTCAAACTGGATGTGGAGCCATTGCCTAGAGTTTCAGACATGGTTGGGGTTGATTCTCTTTCAAACATTGTTTTCTGGCTGTTCCTCAGAAGTCACCTTTTTTTAAGGTGGTGCCTCTCATAGCAGCCATCAATGATGCAGACTCCAAGCAGAAGTGTCCAAAACAAGGGGACAGGTAAGTCTGATATCACTGCATCTCACTGTTATCATACTTCCTGGAACCACAATCAGGGTTAACAAAACGAGAGCCCCTGCCTAGATTTGTCCTCATCTTGAACAAAAGAAACTGCAGTCTAGCCCTTCTCCAATTAAACCTACCAATGTAATGCTCTAGAAAGAACTAATTAACAGTCCTTTGCTAAAAAAAAGACCTTAATTGAATTTCTGTGGGTAGCCCTGTCCCTATCTCCACTTCATTGTCTGGGTCTCAACCCTCCACCCACAGGAACTCAGTCACTATCCTTCTACTTTTTGGGAATCTTTATATACTCCTTCTTGTGCTATGCTAAACTAAAAGCCATGCAAGATGGATCCCATTGTCCCAGTAACCAAGTCCTACTATCAAACCTCTGTTACACACTTACTGCACATGCCCACACTGACCATGCACATGGAATGTCAGTGTAAGGATGTGGTGTGCACAGTACAGCGAAACGTTATACAAGAGGGGTCAGTGGAACATACTCTCCTTGGCACAGAGAAAAATGTCTGGTCATATTTATGATTTGTAAAACCTCTGTGCCTGCCACCGCTGCTTTATGTGACTACTTAGGTCATAGACAGTACCCCTGTGCCCACCATGAGAGCATGTTTGGTGAGCCCCTCCTGGTCATAAAATAGGTTCTGGACCTCACATTATTAAAGACAGGCCTAGGCTTCTGTACAACCACTAGATTATGGGGATGCCACGGCTAAACAAATAAGGCAGGAGACCCATTTCACCTGCAGTTGGCACGCAGGGCAGGGGTACATAACTATTTGCCATGTGAGGGACATTCCTGTCCCAACCTTAGCTTCTTGATTAGCAATGGTCCTGCAGACTGATCCTACAATGGCAAGAATGGCACCATCCACAAAGAAGAGTCACCCAACTGTAGCACTGTAACTCTGGCTCTTACCACTGCCAAATCTATTTTCTCAACTAAATCCTCCCCTGTCCTTATATCCCTCTTCAATCCACCCTAAGTTCGGAGGTGGCAGGAAGTCATTAGAGAAAGGCTTTTGAGATTTGAAGGGGATGATAATTGAAAGATGAAGTAGGCAGCAGAGTGGGGGTGAGAATATCAGAGCATTGAGGTAAAGCAGAGTACAGTGGTTCATGGTGACAGGTATGTGTGGTGTGAAAGGATGTGAGATAAAGGGACCCATCAATTGGTAGTGAGAAGGGTAAGGACATAAGAGCTGAAGCCAGATTCAGAGGAGGAACGAAGAAAGGCAATCCTAGAGTGGATTGAAGAGGAATATGAGGGAAAGGAATGTGTTAGACAATTAGGATTGAGGGTGGAGAAAGAATTAGAAAGGAAAGTATAAGATTGGTACAGATGAGGGAGGTGGAGAAAGTAGAGAGAAGTTACAGAGCCCTCAAATGTCACGCAGGACTGCTCCCAGATCAAGTACAATAGAGTTCAGTAGGTACTCAAAATCGAAGAACGTGTGTGGTTAGAAGCAAGGGCAGGCTAAGTGTGACCATAGGAGCCGACCCTAAAGGCCCAATGTTGAGGAATCACTTTGAGGCCCTCTTAAACTCCTCTGAGGATTATAGCAGTGGGGGGTTGAGAGACTTGGACTAGGGATTAGATGCTTCGCACAGCCATCTGGTTCTTTCCTGGAATCTAGGAGGGTATAAGAAGCATTTAATTCAAGATACATTTAAAGAGATGTTGGAAAAATATGATATGGTGTGTTTCCTGGAAACTTGACTGTGCGAAGAACCTGAGCCAGCAGATGTCTTCCTAAAACTCATTAAGGACGCTACTCGTCTTTGCCCAGGGAGACCTTTGGATGACCTAATCACCTTAATCTCGACTAGAATAGCTAACAGATTTACAAAGCTAAAAACTAAATGTCATTGGCTATTAGCTGGTCTGGTAGACCTCTATAATGATGTTGGAGGGCCGAGGCAGCTCACTGTAATTAACGTATATATCCATCCAGGGAAAACAGCATATTATGACACCCAGCTGGGTGTATTAGAGGAAGATCTGGAGACAATATGTCTGGATAAAGTAGAGCAGCTGGTATTTATTTTGGGAGATTTTAATCATAAATTAAACCCAACGATTTGTGACAAATCGTTTAAAGAGTTGTTGGCCGCTGTGCAAGTGCTGTGAGCTATCTTTCCCAGATCAACGGTTACAGCATGCGATAGGGCCTTAGTAAACATTTTAGGCTCTATAGGTTTGTTTTATCTTAACAGACAGGTGGATGCAAACCGCCCTGCAAAACAGACTTTCCGTGTAGGTAACCAGGCTTGTCCAAAATTATTACGCTTTTGTAAATATTTGGCATTTTGAGGAGGTGGTGGGGTTTGAGGTTTTACACCTAGACAGTAGTGATCATTGGCGCCTAAAGTTAAGACTTCAGGCAGGGAATAAAGATCTAAGAGAAAGAGAAAGACTGGCTGCTCTGCAGGTAGAGTTCCCACATCAGATAACCACTGGTATCACAGAGAACAGTTTAAATGTGCTCAATGATTTGATGATAAATTATAGGGGTCTAAACTTGGCTGAAGATCCGAAAGATGTGTTTATGGAATATGAAAAAGTAATTCAACAAGTGTTGATGGTTCGAAAGTAAAATTGAAAACAATGCATGTGAATAAAAAACAGGGACAAGTTAGAGAGGATTATAAAAATACTTGGTTTAATCGCGAGTGTAGGACCCTGAAGTTAAAGGTGCGGAAGTTGATAAGGGAATTTAGGAATAGGCGTGATACGGGAACTGAAAAGAAGCTCAGTTTAGCCAAACAAGACTATAAAAACATCCTGAGTAAAAGAAAAAGAGAGTACATAAATGTGATTTGGCAAATGATGTTAGATGTGATAGAAACTAACAATATTAGGAAGTTCTGGCAATTGGTAAGGGAGGGGAAGACCCTCAGGGATATGCAGTGTTTAGTCGGGGAAGATGACTGGAATATGTATTTAGACAGTCTATATGGGGGAAGGGTTTAGGGTTAGACTTATAAAATAAAGTTGAGATAAGTGGCAACATAAGGTCATACTTCTCCCTTCAGAAGATAAAATAAATAATTGTGGCTCTTAATTTGAAATAAAGCAGCTAGCCCAGATAAACTTCCAGCCGTTATAATAAAAAAACAAGGTGGATCGGTGGGTAAGATTCTTTTATATTGCCTTTCAGAAAATCTTTGTTTCTGGATGCATTCCTGAGAGTTGAAAAGGCTCATTAATTAGGCCAATTTACAAGAAGAATGATGCAACACACCTAAAGAATTATCACTTAATTAGCCTGCTAGATGTGGAGGAAGAGGTATTTGCTAAATTAGTGCTGGGTCTAATGAAGTCCTGGGTAGAATTAAATAATTTAATTCCAGTAGAGGAAGGCGGTTTCAAGGAAGGTCATTCAACAGTAAACCACTGTATTAGTCTCTGGTCATTGGCAAAGAAGTTAATAGAGGTACGAGGTTGCCTCTTTTGTTGCTTTGTTGATTTTTGATACACTTTTGATCTGGTGGATCGGAGTTTGCTGTGGGATATGTTGAGGCGGCCGGGATGGACTCAGCATTGTTTTCTCTCCTCCAGGGATTACATACCCAAAATTGGGCCCATGTGGTTCTAGATATTCTAGATACTTATGGGACTTTATCAAAGAAGATTGCAATAATGAGTGGGCTGTGACAAGGTTGTGTCTTGGCCCCTCTGTTGTTTGCCATATTCCTCTCTGATTTGCCAAACATGTTAAAGGAGGCCAGGGTTTATGCCCAAAAATGGATGGGACCCATGTCTCTTGTTTTTTATATGCTGATGATCTAGTGATAGTTGACATGACGGAGTTGGAATTGCAAAGAAAATTAGATGTGCTCCATAACTACTGCCAAAATAAAAAGTTTACAGTTAATCTGGATAGGATAAAAATAATGGTGTTGGGAAAAAGGAAGGGGTGTTTTCCTGGTACCTGAGAGGTGAAAAAGTAGAAATGGTTGATAAATACAAATATCTGGGTATGTGGTTTGACTCCAAATTAAGATGGCGAGAACATCTTTGAGTCACTAAAATCCACAGCATTATCATCGATTTCGGGATTAAAGCAGTTTACCTGGAAGTATGGAGGCTTGTCTCTTCGTCCCATACTTTTTGCCTTTAATGCCATGGTGCAGCAACAATTTCAATATGGGGTGGAAGTTTTAACTTTCGCTGGGAAGTTGATATGGGACGCAGAAGAGGATAAATGTGTGAAACGGCTGCTTGCACTTCACTCTTCAAGAATGATCCAGGCTATAAGGGCTGAATGTCAAATGACGGCATGGAGTTACTTGGGAATACAAGCCTCATTGAAATTTTGGTTGAAACTGACTAAAGGGGGTATTTCCAAAATTGTGTGCCTTTATATAAAGGAAATAAGGAAAAGTGTTTTGAATTGGGCCTCCCAAGTGAGAAGTAGGCTGGAGAAGATCTGTGTTACTTTGGGTTCAGTAGCCAATCAGTGGCACAGAGAACAACAGATCCCTAAGCAGGACCTGCATGCCATGGTAAATAAAGGTGCCAGAGAAGAGGATGTATCTTATCTGGAGTGTAAAATATCTACCCAGTTTATGGTGCGTGGTTGGAGAAATGAGGATATGTTTCCTTCTATTGAGGCCCTGCCTCACCCCAAGTTATGGAATGCAGTATTAAAATTTATGGTTGGGCCAAACCCGTGCTACATGGATATGAAAGCAATAGCCATAATGAGGAACGAACTGGGCCTATGTACATTTGGCCTCAAAGTAAAATGCAACAGCCAACATATTTTATTGGACTGTTTGTGGTTTTTAGATAAAAGGAAAACATTTTTACAGCCAATTTTTAGGGAATATAGTATTATTAACTGGGATCAGGCTCTCAGCCTGTTGGTAGATATGAGATTTATAATTGTGGTATGTGTCTTAGACTGATTTTTAAATGAAATATGGGGTTCCTTAATTGGGCTCTCTGAAGCGTTGCAGGAGTGAGAGAGCCGGTAACTGAATTCTAACTAATACGGGGTTCGTTTTTAAAAGGATCAAATGTTTTTCAATTACTAATTGAGTAGGAAGGAATATGCAAATGTTATTAATATTTATTTAGGATCAGGAATGGCTCACAACTCCAAGAAACACAATTAGTTACACCTTTGGGTGTTGTGATAATTGTTTTGTTTTACTGTAAAAAGTTGCCTTGTAAGTTTTACTACATTTATGAGATATGATGATATTTCTATTTTATACTTTGAGTTGTGTATTGTGTTTTAATTAATGATCTAATTGTGATTTTAACAGATTTGTGCTATGTTTTAGGGCTATGGCCGAATGAATCTTGTTTTTTAAACTGAACTGAAAGTATTGGGATACAAATAGGGTTGCCACCTTTCTAAGAGAAAAATCCAGGCCATTTGTTGCTCTTTTGTGAGTCTGCAAAGGCTGGGACACAATACTAAATAGCGCTTTAAAGAAAATTATATGTACTCATTTGTAACAAGACATTGTTTTTGTCTTTGTTTAGCTAAATTATTACTCAGGGATCGAACAGAGCTGTAAAACACATTTAAATGTGTTTTCTATTTCTACTTGCTGTTTTGTTTATGTACAGATAAATGTTTAAGTGATTTGCCCAGAATCACAGGATTTTGAGCTGACTCCAAGACTGGAACCTGGTTCCCCAGCTACAAAATCCACAGTACTAGCCGTAACACTACATCCTGATTAGATGGAGAGTGGCAGGCAGAAGCCACATGAAAGCTCAGCTCTTTATGGACTTGGGGCCAGAGCCAGGGAGTACAGCCAGGGAGTACGCCTTTGGTGTCGATTTCTCACAGTAAGCGTGTTTCAAAGTGCTGCTGTATTGTCAGATGAAATGATGAGGCACAGAGAAAGTATTATTTGCCCAGGATCAAAAAGTTTGTTACATTTGTAGACTCAAGACTGCAGTACACTGCTACTTGGTACACAGACTATATTTACCACTGTACTGCATTTAGGTGACTATTACACATGGCTGGGCATCTGCCGTCTCTCTGGAAATATTCATACATTTTAAAAATCTCAGTGACTAGCAGTTTTTACATTTATTCAAAATAATCCCAATCTTAGCAAAACAGAAGAAGCAGAGGAATAAGCAGGGCCACTGTAATTGTGTGGCAGGAGACAGTCAAATTATGTGACAGGGATGAGTAAATTATGCACCAAGAAAATGCATATTATGTGGCATATTTGACACATTTTATTATAGTATTACTTCACTATATTGTAATTTTTGCACTTGTTAACACTGCCAGGGCATTGGTTGCATCCAATTAGTACCAGTTTGTCTTCAAAATGTAGCAATAACTAACAGAAAAGTAACCAGTCTATCTTTGCAATGGATATTCAGCAGTGTGGCAACATGTATCGTTCTGTTATTAAAACCTTTTGAACCGTTTGAGCTGGAAACAAAAATTGTTTTTGTTAAAGCCTGCAGAATATGCAGTAGATGATGGATAATGGGTCAAATGCTGCAAATCTAAAATTATGTGAAAAATGCTGCGGCCGCACAATTGCATAATTCCAGTGGCCCTGGCAATACATTTCAGAAAATTGATAGCACAAGATCACACAATTTGGTGAAATGGGAGACCAGGATTATAAAACATGTCTCCTGGTCCCATATCTCCAACTAATCCACAACAGGGAAGTGAGAGAGTCTGATGGCAAGGCAAAGAGGCTGCCCCTCCTAGGGAATCACCACTCTGTTATCGGCCCTGCTCAGCTTCAGAACATAGTAATTATTTCCATCATAAAACTGAGATTAGATGCCAAATATCCTAGTTCCATGTTAGACCAGGTCCTGTGGCAGTGGGTACTTACTGAATAGTATGCATGGTAGATACTGATATTTACCACTGGTGTTTCAAAGCTTAAGACTATTTCATTCTGTTTGAATACCAGAGTTCATTTTCTAAACTTTTTGCTCAATTGGGAGCAGTCAGCGCTTACTCCAGGAGGTGGTACAGGGATTAAAAATCAAATATAGTATGAAGAGTAATCACGTTCAATAACCCCAATCTCCAGCTGAGTTATCTTTTAACATGACCTGTTTCTGGGGGGGGGGTTAGAATGAAATCCCAAAAATCTGCTATGTGACTCTTTGTCCCCTTGCTCCCCAACAAACATCTTCCAAAGTCTCTGCACACAAAATGGGTCTCCACACGTGCAGCGTGTCTCCAAAGACATAAAGGGCCTGATTCTAACCTTGGCGGACGGCGGAGGCCGTCCGCCAAGGTTCCGCCGCCAAATGACCGCACCGCGGTCACAAGACTGCGGCGGCCATTCTAACATTTCCTCTGGGCCGGCGGGCGCTCTCCAAAAGAGCGCCCGCCGGCCCAGAGGAAATGCCCCTGCAACGAGGACGCCGGCTCAGAATTGAGCCGGCGTAGTTGCAGGGGTGCGACGGGTGCAGTTGCACCCGTCGCGTATTTCAGTGTCTGCATGGCAGACACTGAAATACTTTGCGGGGCCCTCTTACGGGGGCCCCTGCAGTGCGCATGCCACGGGCATGGGCCCTGCATGGGCCCCCAGGGGCCCCGCGGCACCCCCTACCGCCATCCTGTTCCTGGCGGCAGACCCGCCAGGAACAGGATGGCGGTAGGGGGTGTCAGAATCCCCATGGCTGCGGAGCGCGCTCCGCAGCCATGGAGGATTCCCCCGAGCAGCGGAAAGTCGGCGGGAGACCGCCGACTTTCCGCTTCTGACCGCGGCTGAACCGCCGCGGTCAGAATGCTCGTGGGAGCACCGCCAGCCTGTTGGCGGTGCTCCCGTGGTCGGGCCGCCAGGGTCAGAATGACCCCCAAATTGTCTTGTGAAGTGATAATGGAAAATTGGCTACTCTACTTGGCTCCTGCAGTGATCCCTAGGGATCATGGCTGTGAGGCCCAGGGAAGGAGATTCTCATTCCCTGTGTCTTGCAGCACCAGACCATGGCTGTAAAGCAGAGGGCAGAGGAGCCACATCCCATGGGTCTTGCAGAACTATATCTTAGCTGTGAGGCCAGAGAATGGGACAACACTCCAATAGGCCTCACAGCTGTGGATCATGGTAGGGTGGTCCATGGGAGGGAACACCCTTCCCCTGGGCTTACTTTGCTACACTATTGTTGTGAGGCCAATGGTTGAGGACTCCCCTATCCTGGATCCTCTTTTCTGGGCCGTGTAGCACTAGACCAAAGTTGGGTGGCCCAGAGGAGTGGAGGCCCTTACCCTATGCCCCGTAGCCCTTCTGTAGCATTGCCAGGCCATCTGGAGGGCCCATCTCGCCTGGGCCATGTAGCCATCCTTATATACTGCGAGACCCATGGGTTAGTGGGCTACCTCCCCTAATCCTCTCAGTGCTATTCCATGTCTGAGAGGCCCAGAAGGTGGGAGGTGTGTCGTGTGGGTCCCACACGACACTGAGAGGCCCCATTGAAACCAATAGCTTTGATGATGGCTCTGTTCATAAGTCGATGTCTAGGTCCATGTCCTGCGATGTAATTTCCTGTGATTTTACGTTGCATGCAAATTAGAGGAGCCTAACACATTCCCTTTCTGCCTGGGCATAGCCATCGGTCAGGGGTATAGCCATCAGAAGTGCAGCAGGTGCTGTGGCTCTGGACACAGGGGTATTAAGTGGTCAGTGTTCCCAAATTATGGCTTTCTTTTACTGTGCAGCCAGTGGACAAGAGTGAGAGAATGCTTTTACTTTGCACCAGCACCCACGGCACCATTGCTGTGCTACTTTCCTCTCTTCCATGGACATTGCAGCCATGCTCCAGAACTCTGAGGCCCTGGCGAGGCCCTCCCTGGGCACTTCAGTCGGTCGTTGTTGCACACTCGGGGGAGGAGGTGCCAGTCCATTAGCTTAGCAGAGCAGGAGTATGGCTGTGAGGCTCATTTGGGGCCTCTCTCAGGGGTGTGGCTATCAGCAGTGCAGCAAGTGCAGAGGCACTTGAGCTCATGAGCAGACACTGTTGCCCCCTATGATAAATTGAGATCAGCCAGTGGAGCCTTGCCCCCATTTGAAGACCTCTGCTTACTCCATTTGTCTTTATAATTTGTGCACCTCCAATTTGAGAGATTTTACTTAGCTGATGAGGCACTGATATTTTGTTCTATATTTTTATATCAGTGGAAGATCTATATAGATTTATTTTTGTTCTGTTTTAGACATGAAAATACTATCCATTGCGGTGAAATACTTACCAGGCACAACCCTAGAAGCCTGGCCTCTCTCCCATGGGCCTAGCAGCCATAGTCCAGCACTGTGGGGCACAAGGAAATGGACTGGTTAGTGGACATGGCTCACAGCATTATTTAATTACATTTAAATGTGTGCTTTCCAGGTTTTGTTCAAAATTAGGAGAAATGAAATGAGAGGATATGTATTTTAAATCTGTTAACTGAATCTGCATCATGCTAATTTACAAAATGAAATGCACTCTCGAACCATGTAAGGGTATACTTATCATTAGTGTTAGGACATTTAAAGGCTTCAGAGGACGTTGATAGGTGTGTTGTAGCCATGGCACATGACATGAAACCCTTTTAAACAAATCAAGAGGGGACAGGGCGATTATCAAGGTCCAGTGTACAGCCTCCATAACTATGTATAGCAATCAACAAAGGTACACTGTTCCTGAAAAGAAAAAAGAAAATCAGGGAACAAGTACTAAGGGAACTTCTAAATGTAGAAGCAAGATCCCTCACACACCACTGGATGTCATGCTTCATCATAGGGCTAGCTCGTCGTCAGACTGGCGCTGCAATGTCTGACGGGCCACTCAAAGGGGAAACCCTTTTAGCCTACATATGATTGTATTCTGGTAGTTTTTTCTGTGAGTAGGGTGATGCCTTTAATGGAGGTCAAGCTATTTTCAACTGTTTTCATTGCTTTCATATCTTTTTTGCACATACCCTATATTGTACTAGGTATCTAGCGACCATATTGGAATTTTAATCCACAATGGCCCCCTTAAGGGCATTCTACATGAATCAGCACACCTCACTAGGGCATGAAGAAATATGACCACATCATAACACGTGATGGAATCAACAGGTCCTCCTTGCTGGCCTGCATCACCTTTAAGCTCTGCTGCATTATCTACATTGCTATCACAATGTGTTAACAATCCACAAACCAGCTCCCTTTCCCATCACTCTTTGACGTTATCCTTGTCATTGACCCTGTACAGTGATCCATTGCTTTTGGCTAGGTTTGAACTATATGACTGACACCCCTGCCTTCTTGGATGGCAAGCTTGCCGTCTCCAGTGGCTCTCCACACACCCTCAGGAAGGACACCTTCAGACGGAAGAAGAAGATGAGATAAAAAGATAAAAAATAAGAAAAGGCCATTCCCATCTACGCCACAATAATCAGGAATGTTATTCTCATAACCATCCAGGCAACCCGAACCCAGCTCCAAGTTAGGAAACAGCGAAAAAAAAAAAAAATGATAATGCAGTCACGATCCACAAACCATCTGCTCCTCCTAACACATGTTGACTGTGTATTTGACCCTGTACAGGGCTCATCAGCCTTTTTGCTTGGTTTGAGCTACATAAATACCACATACACATATGTGTATCTAATGCACAAATCTGGAAACATATTGTTAACATTTGATTGAACTTATAGGTGTTGGACAGACCTAGGCCAAACCTTTCCAACCACTGTGACTAATATAATATATTTCCAGTCGATTTAAATTTAATATATATGTACTTGTTTTATTAGTGTTAATATGTATGTTTTTGTTTTACTGAAATCTGCAAGTTGCTTCTTTCAAAGTCGGTCAAAAATAGTCAATTGATGACTGTAGTTATAATATCATTTTCTGTGATTCCACGTTATATGCAAATTAGGGGGCCTCACATATTCCCTCCCTGCCCCCGGGACTGAAAAGTCCTAGGACCGGCCCTGATCATACTGTTATATAAGTATATTTCAAGGACTTATATCATGGAGTATCCAAGTGGTGCAATATCATCTGCCATTATTACCCATAATCAGTGGTATATATTTTATTGACATTTAAAGAAATAAGCATTGGCAAAGCCAATAAGTCTAACCTTGGAAAGCTGATGCAATGGTTACATTTCATTATATTTTACTGCAAGCATATGCCACAAAAATAAAAAGAAGAAAAAAAGGAAAACTTGTCACCAAAACAAGGCAGCCATGTGCTCATGATAAAAATTCAAATTTGCTAACAAAAAAAAATAATCGATGTAATTGAAAGAGAACAGAGCAGGTGTATTTTTTAACATGGAGGTGTACTTAGAACAGATGTAGAAAACGTTTTTCATTATAATGCACATCGCAGACAAACAAGATTCTTATTAGTGCAAAAAGGGTAGTTTTGCCTTTGAATTACTGTAACCTGAATAAGTAGATTTAAATTCAGAAGGATTGCTGAAAAGAATTTTAAAAGGCAGAAAATGAATAAGAAAGAGTATTGACACAGTGGCATATTGGTAGATAGGCTTATGTGATCAGACAAAATGGCATCACTTACATTACAAGATAGTGCCTTATGCTGTGGTGAGCGGAAGTAAAATGTAAATGACAGGCGAATAGATCAATGGACGAGAACGGCTGGCCTAAATCCCCTTCTTATATGTATACTTGTACAGGTTTTTTTTTTATGTATTTCTTCGTGAGGCTGCCACAACAGTGAAAGATATCTAGGCCACACAAATAACAAGCATTTACAATGCAACAGGTCTCGTGTTTGCTCATGTTAGAGCTGATCGCGTTGTAAACTCCTAACCCGACTTTTCACCTATTGGGCAAAAGTGCATTTATGTACGTAACCCGAAAAAGTGAAATTAACTATGTAAAGCGCTCGACTTCTGCCAAGCGAGATTGCGCTCGTAAATTAGAGAAAAAGAAGTCCACGAGCCCGATGGGAAAACAGCTAGCCTCACATGTTTTCTGTACTTGGTCGCTGCGCTCGAGGAGGGCTATCCACCGGAAAAGGCATGACGTATGCTTGCCTTCGACTAATGAAAGCAAGCAGATTTTATTAGGCAAGCCCACGAACCAATAAAAAACACTGACGTGAAGTTGACAGGGCTCCGAGCCCTTTTCTAAATACTAAAGCGTCTCTCTGCGATACGCATGCGCGAGCGCAAGCAACGCAGGCTGGACCCTAAAAAGGTCAAAATGCCAGACCAGAATTCGAACATGTGATTTTCAAGCCACGCACAGACACGCCCCACCCTCTGTCCCAGCGCAGCAGGAAATTTGATGGACTGAACCACATTAGCTGGTTTAGCAAGTCAGTTTAATTTAAAGGTAAATTCATCTTAGCACGGGCACTATTTCCCAACATGACCTCTACAGGAAATACGAGCGCATCACTACAGATACTGTTTGCAGTCACAAAGTCACACTTTCTGTTCATTGCCTGTTCTGCAAAGAGTTCCTAACTGTTTTTTGTTCACTGTCCCTCCAGCCATCTCTAATCTGTATTCCAGGAGCCTGCTGAGCGTTGCATCATCTTGTACTATATGCACGGTTGTCAGTGTGATCCACATCTCAAACCTAACATTCGGATAGTACATGATTTTCAACCAACAGCAACCAGAATGCTGCAACATGTATTTTCCCGTTTTCCATTATGTGTTTGAGTTGTATATGACAACAAGCTTAACCCTCCTGGCTTTAAAACCAGAGCTATCCAAAGTCACCCTCTTGACTCTGATAGTGATTTTCTTTGTGCAAAAGTTGGGCCTATAAAGCACTAACTGATAAATCAAAATCCACGACTGAGACTAGCCATGGAATCAATACATTTAATAATGTGAAGCACATTAGGCTCCACAAAGAAGACAGACACTGGTTAAGTGTTCAAACCATAAAGGTTTATTCAGGGGTTAAAAAGGTTTACAGATTCAAAATAATCAAATTAGTGTCAAACAATAATCAATACATGCATGCATTAGCAAATATAAAGTTCAAATGAATCAGTCATGTTAGTAAGAAGATGTAATATCATAACGCTGAATCAAAGGAACAGTAAATTAAATCGGTTTTCCCACAAAGAAAGTACCCTAATTATGCTACTCTACTCTGCTCTGCTCAGTAAGTATTCTAAAAGCATTCAGAACTGTAATCCACTTTACACTGGCTTAAATCACACAATTCTAACATTGCTACACATACACATAATTCTCCCAAAATGCTCCAATCAGGTTAAACCGTAAAAATATAATCTAGAGTTCAGCAGATTCACAAGATCCTTCACAATACAGCTTCTTTAAGTGTCTTAAAAACTTAAGGCCAGATTTACAAGAAATTGGTGCATCAGTACTGATGCTTCACTTTTCTTGCGTCGCACTTGCCCCATCTAATGGCACCATGTGTGCACTGTATTTACAATACAGCGCACAATGGTGGTCGTTAGAACAATAGAATTAAATGTTTTGCTCTATTGTGGCACTTTGGTACACTAGCGTCAAAAATGTTGACGCTAGTGTAGCAAAATGCAAGGAGCCCCATTGGTTTCAATGGGTGCGTCATTTTAATGCCTGCTCTGAACAGGCATTAAAAATGATGCCAAAAATGGGCAGTGAAATCTTGTAGATTTCACTGTGCCATTTTTGCGGGCATCCTAACGCCTGAATGCCCCACTTGCATACATTATGCCTGGCGCAGGCTTAATGTGGTGTAAGGGGTTGCAAATTGGCGCAATGCATTAATTGTGCCACTTTGTCAATATGACACGATGAAAATTGCCTCCTTGAGCCACATTTAAGAAATGATGCTAATGTCACACACGGATGTGCTAAGGCCTTGTAAATCTGGCCCTTACTTATCTGCAACAAAATGATACATTGGAGCACACTGGACCAGCCTGTACTCTGCATACATACTATTGCAACTAATTAGGACATTCTACAGTTATCATGTAAAGGAAAACATTTCGCATGGGAAGGAAAACAAAGACAATTTGGTTTCAGCTTCTCCTAACAATAAACTACCAATGTGATATGAAACAAGATGGCTTCCAAACGTAAGCCATACTAAACACAGAACTACATGGCCAATATAAACGTGAATATTATTCATTTAATAGCATTTGCAAGTTTACATATTAATGTTGATAAAATGCCAAAGATTTAATATGGAAAAAACTATTTCAACCCAAGGGGAGTCAAAAGGTGCTGTTGTTGGGAAATTGTGCCCATTAAGCAAACACAGACGGCACATGTCCAGACGCCCTCGTTTGCTAATGTTTTAACCTAGGTTAAACATTTTCAATTGTGGCCAGTAACCTCTGAAAATGTGACTGTGTGAACACTGCCTGTAAAGCTTTCCTTTCACCAATCTTACAATGTACAATGTTGAAGAATGGGTGGTTGCTGCTTGTTTCTTAAAGGCCCATTGAGTGACTGACATCACAATAGTTTTCAAACACCGACAGACTTGAACCAGTCGAGTCGTCCTGCAGCCCTGACTGTTGGTGACGCCGGATTAGGCACACACCTGCTTTCTTGGTTCCTCTGCTTGCCACATAAGAGCCACGCACTAAAACGGACTGTTGTCTTTGAATGGAGCAGAAACGAGACAGATGCTGGCTAAAACTATTGTACTACTTTCGATACAGCTCGCTTTGGCGTGTATGTGTAGAGGCTGGTTCCCTGACCCTTTCTGCCTCCTCCCCCTTCCCAAGGACACCCTGCCCCTTCTATGACCCCAAAGTCTCTACTGTCTCTACAGGCCTGAATGGGAGGTAGGATTTTTCACCAGGGATGCTCCTTCTACCAAAATAGTCCTAGTGGTGTGTCTGTTTTGATGGGTGATGCGAGCAGTCTGCCTTTAAGTAACCCCCTTCACACAAAAGAACTTTAGAATCGGTGAGACGGCGAATGAGTGAGCGTGCACAGTAGAGAGAGAAGAAGAAATTCTAGGACAGAGGCGGTGAGAGAGAGGAGACAAGGACAGGTTGAGTGCGGGATTGTTATGCATACCATTTTAGGTTGAAAAAAAGTGTTCAAGAAACCGATTTTCTCTGAAAGGGAAACTGATGCTAATCAAATCATTCAAGTGGTCTTGAAAGTTGAAGATTCCTGCTGGGTTATCTATCAAAAACCGAGCTAGAGCAGAGAGGCATGGCTGTGTTTTGCCCTCGAGTAAAGTGTCCTAATGTTCTTAATGACTGCGTGATCTAGGAGAACTCACACAGGCAAACTATGGTATATTTAATCAGTCATACCATTGGAGAGGTGTAAACTGAGGAGTAACTCTGCTGTCTAATGCTGTCCATTGCTCTCTAAGCCATCGGGCATTCCTGTGCATGCTGAAAGTTATTTTTCAGGCCTGAGCATGTGAGAGCGTTCTACTTGCTGACCTGAGCTGTCTAAATTAAATGTACATGAGATCTGTTTAACCAGACAGGCAGCTCTCCTGTAGCCAAAGTTTATACGTTTTAAGGGACAGCTCTGTTGTGCAAGGCAAGGGTGTCAGAGGTTTGTGAAATATGCGAGAGAGAGCTCCACCGTCTATAGTCTAACTCTTGTGAGATTTGTATAACCCGATAGATAGTGCTGCTGTTTAAAGCTCACACCAGTACAGCTTGAATAAACTGAGGGACATCTGAGCGTTTTGTAGACTCAGCCTGTTCGTTCTATGACTCCAGAGGACGAGCTCTACTGGCGCTCTGATGGTCAATATGTTAGCCTGTTGAATTTGTTGGATAGTTCTCCTCCGTGGAGCATGAGCTGGTTAGTTCTCTGACTTTATTCCAGAAATTGCTGGACGTTTTCTGGGATACCTGAGTCATTGCTTAATGTTTGGTGCTAATCCTTTGTTATAAGATCTCTCTTCTTTAAAAATCTGTGGTTTGCAACTGAGTTCTGTCCCTTCCATTTCCCACAGCACTTTTGCCCGCCTTTAGACAGCAAGTGCGATAACTAATGACTGACCCACAGTCTGAAATACTTTTAGAAATATGAATATGGGATCAAACAAAGCCCTCTAAAAACCACCTCATTGGATCTGCTTGTAAGAAAATGGGACATTTTTCCCCGACCGGCCTGTGCACCTGACAGGCTGTAGATTTGGGGTAGGGTCAGACATACCATAGGACATTTGGTATTGTAGTAGAATAATGTTGCCTTATGTGTTTTGGGTTACACTGTAGCTTTTGGACATTCCCAGGCATTGGGCCCACCTGTCTCTTTGGTTGCACATAAAATAGATTCTCCAAAATTAGCTCTTGAAGAAATCCAATGAGATGAACTCTTTTCGAGAATCTCATCCTATAGTTTAATTTTCCCTCATATTTCGTGCTGCTCTGTGCTCTTAGGATTGAGACAGTGGTACCTATTGGAAGTTCTTTGTCTTGCCTAGCAGGGCAATCCCGCTGAAAGACAGGTAGCGTTGTGCCGGAGTCCCTTGTCTTGCCGGCCTCTTGGAGGCCCCACTCTGTTGAGTAGTATCCAGATTTTGCTGAATGCTCCTCCCCAGCTACTAAGGTGACAGTGGCTTTTTCCCTTACTGGCACCCTGGAAATGCTCTTTTTGAACTACTCTCAGTCACCCTTAGAATCTTTCCCTGACTGTACATGATGCATGATTGGACACCGACTCCCATTCTACAATGTGCTTCTGTGTTCACCTAACCCACCGGGCCCTCTGCCAATACTTACTGAAAGCTGATGGCCCTATGATCCTCCCAACACTACTCACTTCTACCTCATGGAGATTCAGCAGAGCATATGGCTGCCTTCCAGGTACTTGTTAGTGATGTAAAGCGCCAACTGTTCCTCTGGAGGTTTGACTATCAGCACATCTTTGATGTACTTACAGTGCTTTAAATGGGCTGATACCGTCCAGTACTGAGTACCAGCACTTTTTTATTTTGAGAGGGAGCGTACCCGCACTTATCAAGAAAAACATAATACTTTTCATTGGACGGTACCAGCACTTCTCAGAATCAAGCAGGAACTCTGTTACAGAGTACCTGCACTTCTAATTTTCCATTTCAAGCACTGTATGTATAGAAGGTCTGTGTTATTACAATGATTAAAGCAACAAAAAAAAAAAATTGACTGAATTATGTGGAAGAAAGTATACCCCTCCTTATTGTGCTTTGATGGTGGTACCAGTTGGTTGGAGCACTTTACAAAAATGCCAACATATTGATCATTGAAGATGGCCCAACACTGCACGGCTTCATGATGGAGCAACGTAAGCGTTGGCACCTTAGTGGTGCCTGTCACCCAATGGATAACTCGAACGTCGAAGGCTCAAGCCTCTCTAGAAGATATATTGTACCTTCCCTGGCACTAGGAGCAACAACCCTTGCATTATAAACTTTGCAGCTTACTCTGGCCGGTGAACCGCAGTGGCGTTGTTGAGCACCATGGATCACCCTTGATTGTCTGGTATGTTGGTAGTTACACCAGAATACTTCACCAGCTCCACAGGCAGGTTGGCATACTTAGAGGGGTAACAGAACAAAAAGTTTTAATGAACGTTTTGGGTGGCACGGGGAATGTAACGGGCAAGGTGATGCATAGACTGGAATTTTATGTAACTGGGGTAGAAACTTAAATTCATTATTCAGCCCAAGAGGTCTCGCTCATGGGCCGAAGATACAAGTAGCGTATTACCTGTGCTCCAAAACCTCGTCAAGGGTATGAAAAGCTATATAAATGCAAGTACAGTTCATCGCAAATCAACCTAATATGCCTTGGCAGCATTTAAAATGGGTACCTTTTCTTTGCATGCACATTTATCCTGTAACGGTTCCCTGCGTGGTAGAAATGTGCTCATAAGGCGCCCAGTTGTACGTGTACCCCGTGGTTCAGTTTTCACCTACAATTAGAAACCTCGTGGAGTCTCACGGACTCTGGAGTCTGAAGGAAGGCAGGGCCAAGCGCCAGCATCTGTCTCAGTTGTATTGTCCCTGCGCCCTCGGCCGCCTACGCTCTTCCCGCCTCACACACGCATGCACGCTCAGGAACGTCTCCTGTGGTACCAACCGCTGCTTCGCAGAAGGGACTGAGCTGGTGAGAGCGGCGTGCGACCGCTTCTCCCACGCCTCAAGGCGCTCAGCGAAACTCACTGAGCTGAGCCACCTCGCTGCTGCAGCGGGCATGAGAAGCGCCTGGGCGAGTGACTGAGACGTGGCGCCAAGTACTGCGAGTATTCACGAGCCAACGACGGGGACATCAGGTAGGTCCGAGGTGGGGGCCCTGGTAGGACTGCGCCGGTGCTTGTGTGTCACAGATCAGTCTGAGGTGATTTGCTCTCCCACAAAAAGAGGCATCGCGCTATGTATCTAATGCACAGGGTGCCTCAACCAAGTAGCGTCTAGAAGTGGGTTAGTGTGTGGCGCTGCTATAACGACAAACAATTGATAATATGCTAACGCGGTTATCTGCACTGGTATCGTCACCAACGTTAAGAGGCCGAATAATAGTGAAAGCTGTTTATACAAACTCACAGTAACTTAATAACACTTGGCAAGTGTCTGCATAGATCTACTCTGTCCCGTATGCACTGCTTCAGTCATTCTCTCGCTCCTTCATTCACTATCTCATTCATTCACTCCGTAATGAATTGATTCGACCATTACCACCTCCAGCGGCTCACTCAATGAGTCATTGCCACTCTCACCTTCTTATCTCCGCTTTTTTATTTAGGTTGGGCTTGGTTGGACAATACGTTTCTACGCGTAAATCGTGATGAATTAGTCCAAATTATGGGCCCATTTGATGCTATTCTAATGCAAGTGACTTTTCGTTGGTTTGTGGTAAGGTTTACCACTCCCGTCCCAGTCCCTACCGGGCCTTTGTGAGCATTACTTGGTACTCAAGGACTAGAATGGCCGAATGCATAATCCACCCTTGACTCAATTACTTATTTGCTCGTTTTTCGCACTCGTTTATTCGCCACTCTCTGTCTTTTCTCCGCTGGAACAGGGTCTGCTCAGGCCTTCCATAGCAGTCTCTCCCCCCGTTTTCCTACGCCCCTTCATTTCTTCCTTCTAGTCTTAGCGCAAGGCCTGGCTCGAACCCGCTTGGGTGGGTTTGCGAGTCGGGGCGTCATAAATACCCTCTCCTTGTCCAATAAACTCCTCGGCCCACTTAAATGAGACCATAGCTTTGCTCAGCGGGCTAAGCGCCTGCTACAGCGAGCCAAGCGTCACCTGCGCCTTCGAATACTGCGGGTAGCCAATTTCTAAGCGCCCTCACCGATTAATATATATGTGTGTGTGCCTCGCTCAGGCTCGGGGTTATTTGGAAATAGTGCACATGACTTGTAAGGATTAACGGAGGTGTTAGCAACACAAGAGTGCCTCACCTTAAATAAATCTCTCAGGTGCCACCGAGCATAGCAGCAACCCATGTTACAGAGATCTTAAAGGTACCACCCTGCAGAGCTGCTTCTTACAATATACATATTATACAGACCCGGGCATTAGATTGTAGCGCTAGCCTTCAGGCTATGCGGATCTTCCAGGTGTCATTGAGCTCAGCTAAGGCTCTGGGGTACAGATCTAACAAGTTCTGGCCTTTATCCGTGTATTTATCCTTCAAGGTCGTGCAGGTGTCACTGAGCACAGCTAAGACTTTGGGTACAGATCTAACATGCGCTGACCTTTGTCTGCATTTTTATCTCTCAAGGTCATGCGGGTGTAACTGAGCACAGTGGAAGCTCTTGGGTACAGATATAAAAAACTCTGCCATTTATCCGTGTTTTTATCCATCAAGGTCGTGCAGGTGTCAGTGAGCACAGCTAAGACTCTGGGGTACATATCTAACAAGTTCTACCTTTTATCCGGGATTTTATCCCTCAAGGTCGTTCATGTGTCACTGAGCACAGTTAAAGCTCTGGGGGTACCAATCTCACAACCTCTGGCCTTTGTGTTTTCATCCCTCAAGGTCGTGCAGCTGTCAGTGAGCACAGCTGAGGCTCCGGGGTACAGCTGTGGCGTCCTTAGAGTGGAGCAGTTTGACAGGTGTCATTTATCACAGCTACAGCAGAGTTATAACATACATGCTCTGTCATTGGACAGTAAAGCTGTCCTTCAGGTTACACGGATCTTAGATGTGTCATTCCAAAGTTACAGATGTTGTACAAGTGCCATAGACACAGCTGTTACAAGTGTGTCGTGGTTCATACAGGTTTCATGGAGCCTCGGGCCTAACACTACAAAGGTATCCCTCATGTCACACAGATCTCACAGGCATCAGCCAGCACGGATACGAGATATGGTCTATGGTTGTACAGGTTCAGGCCTTTGACAGTAGACCCATCCTTCTACGTAAAAGGATCCATCCTGCAGGTGTCAGCCAGCATAGCTGTGCCTCCTGTTACATAGAGGTTGCTGGCATCAGGTAGCAGACTGTCACCTCATTTTATAAAGATAGTTTAAGCCCAGACATTAGTCTGTGGAGCTGTTCTCCATCTTACCATATTTTACAGGTGTTGGCCAAAATAGCTCTGCTCACTTTACATGCATCTTACAAATTGGCCAGTACAGCCCTGCCGCAAGTTTTTATACAGATTTTACAGCTGTGACAGCTCTGTTTCAGGCTGACCAGATCTTGTAGGTGTTATCTAGCACGGTGTGCCAAGGTTGCAGATACATTTTAAGTGCTTGAACAGTTTGGCTTCAGGTTACAAAGTTTTCACAGGTGTCAACCAACATAGCTGTTTTCAGGTTGTACAGATCATGTAAGATCGTGCCTCCTAAAGCAGAGAACCTCATGAGGTTAGATATATTTTACAAGCAATTTATAGCGAGTAACGTTTATGCATGTCAATTAAATTGCAACTTTTATACAGCATTTACTACCCCATGTGAGGAACTGAGGTACCGGCCTTCATGGGTAACATGCTACACCGTGTACGATTTATGGTTGGAAGTACATTGCCTTTGTTTTGATCCTTTGTGGGAAGTTTTTTTCCATGCCATGCATAATGACCACCGAGGTGCAGTTATTGTGTTTCAGGACATACTACTTAGCAGTGTGATGGACGAAGAAATATGGGAGCCACTTAGTTTATGAATTTCAGTAAGTTGGCAGCTTTGAACAGCTTTGCCTGTCCCTTTATGCTAGTTCATATGTTCTTAGTCCACATAGCTACTTACTGTACTAGATTGACCACTCTTGGATATATATTTTGTTTAACATTTATTTTCCTGAACAGGCAAACTTTGGAGGGAGAAATGGTGGAGGGATCTGTTGGGATGCACTTTGTTAATATCATCCCATGTCTGATTGTCATTGTGAGATGTGAACGAGTGATTATACATGTACCTTGTTGGGACCTGCAGTGGTGGACTAAATTAAAGACCTCTATTGGCCAGCAGCATGCAGCAGATTGCTTCTGCTACAGCATGCATGTTCAGTTGGCAATGAGTGTGGAGCAGGACGTTTACTGAGATGGAGGAAAGTAAGTACTATTACCCTCTGTGTGACTAGCAGTTCAGCCTGAAGAGTTAGGCTAGGTCCCGTTTGGGAAGACAAGCAACACCAGTCTTGTCGAGCCTCCTTCGTGAAGGGCTGGACTGCTCCTGCTGGAGGAAGACAAGATCTTTATTGCATATTTGCTGCTCCCTGTCTAGAGTGGCATAGTGGGTAACAATTGGTGGACTTGAAGGTTGCCAGAGCAGCTGCTAGTGACTGAGAATAATTTGTGCATTCACCCATCACTTTTTATTTTTCCTTTACCAAATTTCAGAAATGCCCAGAGCCCAGTTCCTCACATGCAGGGCAAAATGCTGCCCCACACTACCTGTGCCCAGTGTCTGGTAAGAGGTGGATGCTCCTGTGATGAACCGTTAGTAATCAGCCCCACTACTGCTGTAGTAACACCTATTGAGGGTCCCACAGTTTTATCCGGAAGTGAGTCCAAAGACACAACAGCTCTGCGTCAGATGACTGTGCACTGTAAGGTTAAAAGGAGTTGTTGTGTTGCTAACAACAATATGGAAGATAGTCGTGGTGCACCCAAGAAAGAGGTTCCACCTCCTGCAGGTACACAGAGTTAGTGACGTATTAAGGTGACTGTAGGCGGTTGTCTTAGGGTGCCACCACAAGGGGACACAGGAGTCTGGCAGATTGCCCTAGTATTAGATTTCTTGCTAGGAGAGGGTGAGTACCCAAAAAACAATAGGTCATTGTGTGTGGGGCTCTGAAAATGTTTGCATCTGATGTACTTGTATGCAAAAGGCAACTCAAGATGGGGACGCTCACCTCTCTAGAATGACACCTAGGAGTTATTACCATATAATGCTCACCCATCCTATCCAGTTTCCCTGTTTTATCGCCTGCTGCAATGGAGTGAGTGTTCATGATAACACGCTTTGAACTAACTCAACTCAGGCCTCCATTTAAAGTGTGCAATGCTCTTATGACCATCCCTCTACATGTTATCCATTGAGGCTGCTGTCATCTTTAGTTATGAGCGTGCTAGAATAAAGTTAAATTAATAACTATATGAATGCTTAACCTTTTAGGAAAGACTTCCAGAAAAGACAGGTATTATGAAAAAAAAAAGACAAACGGGGAAAACAAAATAACAAGGAAAAGAGATGCAAGGTGCTCTACGTGCACAAGGCAGCCGGCGGGGTCATTGAGACGAAACACGGCCACGACAAGGATGCAGCCGCGATATAAGAGATCCCCACCGGAGTAGCACAAACAGAAACTGGAGGCCCCCCCCCTTGGTTATAAACTGGCCCAGGGGAGGATCTCTGGGTCAGAGGGAGGAGCCCTTCTACACAGTGGAGTGTCACCAGTGCTCTTTCCTGCAGAATCGTAGGGAGCAGGCTGGCGGAGCATGTGTGAGGATGGCGGCGAGGCCTCCGCTGCACTAAATAGACGGCCTGCGTCATCTCACAGGGCCTTTCCAAAGGATAACAAGACCAGGTGAGAGGCCTGTGTTGGCGGCCTGCCTTCCCCGTCTGCAGGGGTGAGCAATGTTAGTCCCCCGTGGGGACTACCCACCCGTGAACGGAAGACCCTATAATACATCCTGCCCTCTGGTGTGCGGCAGAAGCAGAAACTGTCATAATTAACAAAGCGACTGGACAGGAATCTGGCTCAGTGGTCCCCGGCGGCCTCTGGCGACCTTCTCTGAGCTCCTGAACGCCATCTGAGACAACGTAAGTGCTCCTCAATACGCTTGGCTGGGTGGTTGGCTGATAGATCCTTGTGCGCAGGAGTGCTCCCCAGAAGACAGGTGATCCCCTTCTCTGCCCCGCACTTGTGCTGCAATGATGGGTAAAACTAAGAGCATCAAGAACACTGGGCAATAACTAGATCAACTCCTTAAAGATGGTGGTGAGATGGAGACCCTCTCTCAATGGGATACGACACTCAAATTGCACTCCCCACAGTTTGACAAGGTCCTCCAGGCTATTCTGGACACAAAAATTTCACTGGATGCTAGGATCGATGCTATAGCCGTGGAGGTTAATCTACTTCAAGTAGATCACAGCAATTTGGCGGAGCAGGTGGAATGAGCTGAATCCTTGCTTGCTGCCCTCTGCCCTACGGTTCAGGAACTACAGACACAGATGGCACAGGTGAAACTGGAGATGACTATTCTCCATAAGCAGGCAGAGGATGCCGAAGGTAGATTGCGCCGTAATAAAATCAGACTGGTGGGATTCCCTGAATTAACAGATGGCCCTTGTGTGGAATTATTTGTGGAACAATGGTTGACTGCCAACGTTCTGGATGGGAAACCCTCAAAGTTTTTCTCGGTGGAACAGGCCCACAGAGTACCTGGTAGACCTTCATGCCCGGGTGCTTCACCACAGCCCATAGTGGCCCGTCTCCTTAATTTTAGAGACCGTGATTTGATTCCACAATTATCCCGCACCAAAGGCCCATGGCGTCATGAAAATGCTGGGATTTCAATTTACCCTGACTTTACTTGTGAAGTGCAAAAACAACGCAATTCCTTAATTAAAGTAAAACAGTACCTGAGAGGTCTGAACTACAAATATGCGCTTCTATTTCCAGCAAAGTTGCGGGTGATTGATGGGAAGCAACACGAGTATTTACCTCCCCAGAGGATGCATTGACTTGGTTACTCGCCAAGGGGCTCATGCACCCCCCACAGACACCATGAGATGAAGAAACTGGCTGACACCATGAATGAATAGGCGCAAGCACAACACGAGCAATGTGGGACCATCAGTCGCCCAGGTAGCTAAGGAACAAGAAGTAGTATTGAAGGAGGCCTAGCAGTTATCTAACAGCATATTTTTTGCGCTGGTGGATAAACCAGTTGTTGACTCTTACACGGACCCCGGAACTCACGCGTGGAGTAGGGCCCGGCGCTAACCATTCGTTTGGCGGATGACCTTTGACACTCTTCAACGCTTTATTCTCCTTCTGAGTGGATGCTTTGGTATGAGCAGGAGATGACCACAGGGCTTGACTTCCTCCCTCCTGCATGGTGCCCTTGCTGGGGTCCTGGCGTCTACTTCCTTTGATCAGTCTCCGGGATCCGTGGCACGGACAGTCGTCTTATACAGACCTCTCTCTGCCCTCCCCCCTGGATGAGAGGGAGACGACAGGCTTAAGCCTTGGCCAGAAGGACGCATGTATACTACAGTTTTTACAGTAATGTTTAGATGTTTGAGGGATTTTAGCATGATACTTATTATGGTTCAGGCCTGGGATCGGGGAGTTGTTTATCCTGTTTCTGATGTACCCGGTGAACAGGAAGAGTGCTGATTGGTTCCGGGGGGCTAAGGGTGGAGGGGTGGGGGAGGCGGGTGACCATGGGAATGTATACTATGTTTTAATGCTATGGCTGTGGAATATGCTGTCTTAACTTGGAATATTCGTGGTATGGGTAATCCTGTTAAATGATGCAGGGTTTATACTTATCTCAGGAGGCGGCGGATTAATTTTGCCTGTCTTCAAGAGACTCATTTAAGACGTGGGGAATTGCTTAAGCTCGTAATCACTGGAAGGGCCAGAAATATGGTACCGAATACTCAGCATATGCTAGAGTTACACTAATTTGGGTGGCACCAAAGGTGCCCTTTGTTAAAACCAGAGTGCATGTAGACCGATAGGGGAGGTACGTACTTCTAGAGGGCCAACTGAATGGTCAGCCTATTATGTTTGCATCGATATACGGTCCTAACACTGCCCAAGAGGCTTCTATTAATGAGCTGACTCTAAACCTAGTACATGACCCTGGGACTTCCGGTCTTTGAGGGGAGACTTTAATTGCATACAGAATACCATGTTGGATCGCTCGCTCTCCTCTCCTGAATACTCCTGGCCTCCAAGCTACTAAACACTTCAACAGTGGTCTCCCTTCATGCGTCTACATGATGTCTGACGATTACATCACCCAGGGACCAGGGAATACTCCTACTATGCACCGGGGTACCAAGTACACACAAGGCTTGACTATATTTTTTGTGACTTACTTTTTTGGCCCCATATCTGTGGCTCTGAATATCTAGGCAGGACATCATGGACCACAACCCCCTTAAAGTTACTTTCCACTGGGGCAACTATAAACCATCTATACCCCTATGGAAGCTACGGTCGGAAGCGCTGCATGACATGGCTTATAGGATTACGATAGGCACCTCCCTCTTGGAGTATTGTAAACAAAATACAGGCTCTGTGCGCTACCTCCGAGTAGAGTGGGATGCGATGAAGGTGGTCTTGCGGGGCCATTGTATGGCCGCTTCTCGGGGTGAAATCTGCCCTTACACATAGTTTATTGAACCTCGAACATGAGATACGCAAGCTGGAAAAGGAGGCATAGGCAACCCCCTGGCCCACCCGCTGCTGGCGACTCAGCGCCGTCAACACAGAGAGGAACTGAGGCGATTGGGTAATGTGGACCTCAAAAGCTCACTGGCTCAACAGCATAGGGATGGGGATAGGCTGGGATGCATGCCGTTGTGGTTGCTGCATTCCGAAACACCCAGTACGGTCGTAGGAGTGATTCTTACCAATAGGGGGGAGTTGGTGAACACCCAAGAGGCAATCAAGAAACTTTTACACAGTATTATGAAACATTGTACTCAGAACTTCCTGCTCCATCTGTTTCCCATCTTCGCTCATATCCACAGGCACTACCTCTACCTGCCCTGACGCAGCAGTGGCAGGACTTAGAACTTCCATTGCAGTTAGACGAAACACGGTTAGCGATTCAACAGATAGCTAGAGGGAAAACCCCAGACTAGATGGGTTTCCAATTGAATTTTACGCTACCTACAGGGACTCACTTGTGCCCCGGTTTCTGGATATGCATGGGGCGTCTTATCAGCCAGGGCAACTCCTACCGTTGCTTTGCAAAGCACTTATAATAGTGCTGCCCAAGACTGGCAAAGACCTGCTTGAAGTAGGCTTATATAGACCTTTATTAATGTCTATAATCATTGATTATAAGATCCTAAGTAAAACCCTGGCTAACAGATTACTCCCGGTGATTTCAACCTTAATTCACCCCGATCAGTGTGGCTTTGTGCCTCGTAGGGCCTCATTCCACAACACCAGGTGACTGTGTCACATCATAGACACGGTCTCCAGGGATGCAAGCCATCCTGTTGCTGTATCCCTGGACTTTGAACAGGCATTCGACACACTCGGCTGGACAAACTTGATGCAGGTCCTGGAACAATTTGGACTTGGCCTTGTTTCATAAAATGGGTACAACTGCTGTATTCCACCCCTCGGGCGAGAGTCCGCACTGGCAGTCAGATATCTCGCTCCTTTTCCATTCAAAGGGGGACGCAATAGGGTTGCTCTCTTTCACCTGTGCTTTTCCCACTGGCTATAGAGCTGTTAGCAGCACAATTGTGAATGAAGGAAGTCGATTGGGGAATTTGGTTGGCCGGATGATAGCATGTTACTTCCCTATATGCGGATGATGTCTTAATTTATCTACGCAAGGTTGCCGGAGCTCTTCCGGATTTATTGACTATTTTAGACCATTTTGGGGAAGTGGCAGGCTTGAAGGTAAATTGGGCTAAGCCACTATGGCAAGGCACTGATCTCCGCTAGACAATCACCATCCTTCTGGACTCGCCTGCCCCTTTCCCCTATGGGCAGAGCGGCCATTGCCAAAATGTTGGTTCTCCCCAGATTGCTCTATCTGTTTCTGGTATTACCAGTTCCTCTTCGAAAGACCATTTTGAAGACCACACGCAGTCTGCTTACGGTGCTGATATGGGGGTCTGGACGTAGAAGGGTATCCTTGCAGACACTCCAGCTTCCCTTGGCCAAGGATGGTATGGCGGTGCCAGACATACAACGATATTATGCAGCGGCTTAGCTCCAGTGGCTGATGCTTTGGATGACTGGGGATCAAACAATGGAGGGGGACATGGTGCGAGCAATGGTAGGGGAGGAAGGGGTATTAAGATGGCTTCTCACACGGGGTGCACCCGATGCAGAGGTGGGCTTACTACTGTGGACAGCAAAGTTTGCTTGGACCCGTTATATCCTGCTGCGGTACCGTTTGCTCTCCTACTCACCTCATCTCCCGATATGGGCTATACCACAGTTGCGAGACCTGACTCACATATATAACTTCAATCCTTCGAGGGAGGGGGGACTTGCACACCTAGGTGACCTCTATGAAGAGGGCCAGCTGCGTACTTTTTCAAATTTGAGTGATGCTTATGGCTTAGACGTAGAACAGTTCTTTGCTTATGCAGCGATACAGGCAGTGATGGGGAAAATCTGGCGATTGGACCCCACAGAGCCCACAATATATCAAGGGCTGCATTATATCCTAACACGGGGCTCAGAAAGGAGAGCGGTCTCTAATCTCTACATAGCACTCAGGGAGACACAGGGTGCACCACATACCCATAACAAGACTAGATGGGATGCCTGCTTGGGCAATAATCTGACCAAACAGCAATGGTGGATAACATTGGAACGTGTGCGTTACGTTTCAAAGAATGCTAGATTGAATTATACCCAATTTAATTATGCTCATCAAACTTATCTGACACCCTATCGCCTACATAGTATCTTTCCAGAGGCCTCCCCCTCCTGCCCGAGGTGAAACAACGAAGATGCTACCTTTTTATATATGACATGGGAATGCCCAGTGTTACACAGTGCATGGACACAGGTAGTGCAACACTTGTTGGATATCATAGATGTACGCCTTCCACTAGACCCACTCTTCTGTCTCCTGGGGATAGCTAAGAGAACTGCACAGACTAAACACTACCTAAGATTTGCAGATCTTGCACTTGTATTATTTAGGAGACTTATTGCTATGTCCTGGAAGGCACCCAAACCCCTAGTGTAGAGAGCTGGGTACGTGTGGTGTCCTGCTGGGCTGTGGCGAAGGCTACGGCATTGGAGCAAGGCCGAGGGTCGAGGGGTAGGAGTGGGACTACGACACTCTGAGACACCTATATGTTAAAACTGACAGACAAAATAGCACCCTGGGAGGGTGAGGACACCAGCCCAGCGGGTTCGCCCAGGAAGACGGCATAGCATGCAATTGTATAACCCACCACCCCGTGACCCCGTACCATTTAAAATCAGGGCTTTTTCTACTACTTCTTACCATGCCATCCGAGAGCCATCTGCATCTTTAGTTCCCAAGGTCCTTGATAGGTATGATGGACACTGCACCCAATGGAATTGCTGGACAGATCCTTTGTGCATGGCTCGGAGGCCACTGATTTATAGTTGCTTACCCTTTCGCCCCTCTTCCCCTTCCGGCTCTGGCGATCCCACCTTTGGGACCGAGTTCCCTGGTGGGTGGTTTGCCGTGGTTACCCTCTGTCCTTGAACCGCACATACTTAGAAAGTTCTATAGTTTGTACTTTTACCAAGTTTTGTTTCCTTCTCTGCATTGCCTGTGTGAAGGCCTTATGGCAAGTGGTCACATCCTAAAGTGTGGTTGATCTTATGGGTATATGACGCATGCTCTAGAGAAACTTTGCTGGATGATTATTGTATACATACTTGTGACTTTGATATGTAATTCTGATGCAAATGCATGAGGCCAGGGCCTACAAATATGATGTTCATTCACTAACTGAAATATGATATACTGTTTATTGTACTTTAATCCCTCTTTGATAAGAAATTGCGGTGCAGATGGAGACATTGACACCGACTATTTACTTGACACTGTTGAAAATTAATAAAAATATATTTGGAAAAATATGTATATATAATTGTGGCTGATACTATTGACTTTGTGAGATAAGATCATCAGATCTTAAGGGTGCTTACTGGCTGGCATTGAACAAGTGTCTGTTGAGGTGGAAAAAAGAATTATATGTGCAAAGGGCAAACTGATAGATGGGTGAGTGTCCTGGAGCTAGGAGTTGAAAATATTAAGCAGTATCAGTGGAACAGTGAAGTCTTAAATGCCTACGGAATTATAGATGACTGGATTCTGAGCAGACTGAGATGGACAGAGTTCCACAACACAGGTGCCAAATAAGAGAAAACCCTGCCTCCAGAGATAGACCCTGCCACACAAAGCACAAGGGCATATTCAGGTCAGAGACATCTACTAGGGACATAGCCTGTAATCTTGGATTGAATAAAGATTGGACCCGGATTGTAAAAGGCCTGGTGAACAATACAAAGGTTTTTTAAACTCAAGCATAGTGCTACAGGTAGTCAATGCAGCTCTCTTAGCTGGGACAGCACCAAGTCATATTTCATGAGGTGGAAACTTGATTAATAGTTTTGTTGCTACATTTTGAATGAGGTGAAGCCGTTGCAATGATGTCTGAGGAAGCCCCAAATAAAGGGCACTGCCGAAATCAATGTGTGATATAGTAACAGCTTGGACAAATGAATGACAGATCTGAGAGTGATATAAAGGAAGGAGCTTGTGGACATAACCATCCTAATTTGTTTTTTGAATGATAAAGACACATCCAGATGTACTCCTAAACTCTTCAACGATTCGGAGGTGGTCGCAGGTAGCATCTCCTGTTGTAGGGAACCTCTAGGTTTTGACCTGGAGGAGTGGCATTAGGGGTAAAGTATAAACAATGCATGTTACCAATAGTCTCTTTCTTTGCTGCATGCGACTCAGCGCTTAGTTTGGATTGGAAAGAGGGCTGGTGCCCGAAGCTCTGTTGTGAAGCCCGTGGCCATTGTAATTAAACGTTGGTGCCTTGAATACCAAGGATGCTAGTCTTAAATCCACCTCATGCCTCTTTAATTCACTACTAGACATTCCCGACACCTTTATCTTTTTCCTTGCAGGTTTCTGCTTTCTCTCGTTGTGATGGTTTTTCCATCTTTCTCTTCCTCCGTCTTTCTGATCTGTGTGTTTTTCACTCTCTTCCTCTTGGTCAACACCTGATGTGAAAAAAATAAGCGCAGGTCCCCAAAAATAAGTGCCAGTTGTCTCCAGCAGCAACCACACCTCACATTAAGCACTGTTGTGACTGGATACATCGAGTGGCTACAGGTAGCATATGGAAGAGAGGCAACTGGTGATCAGAGTGTAAATCAGGATCGGACTGGGACAGAAAATGGGTCCGAGCACCAAACTAAAAGCGTCCCCATTAGTGAATGATAAAGCTAAAAAAAGTGGCCAGATTTGCAAACTGTGCAGCTTTGAATTTGTAGAGGGGCGCTGTAAAGGTGTTCTGTAAGTTATGGAAGACTGCATGCACTTATGCTTGCTGCAGGCGATGATTGTGGAAATGTAGGGTAAATCAACAGTGAAAAAACACAGCCTGCTAGACCATAAAACCAGCCCGCAAACAGCCATAAAAACAGCCCACACACTGACCTGTCAAACCAACCCTTCTGGCACTGCAGAATTGCCTTACAGGCCAGTCCGACCTTGCTCTGGAGTGAACTAGAGCAGCAAGGGACTAAACAAAGGTTTGGGTATTATCACCAGGAATGCCGTAGTGGTGAAAGGCGAAGGAGATAGGATTCTCTCTATGACTGCGGTGTATTGGACAAAAAGAAAGGATCCAAGACTCTTGGGGAACTCCACTGGAGAGGAGTCTAGAGTCCAGCTTGTGAAGCAGTAGGTATATTCCTTGAGGTAAGAAGGGAACAGGAAGAGTGAGGGCTCAGTTACTCCTAGAGTGTTGTGTTGAGGACGGCGTGATCTATGGACTCAAATATGGCGGACACCAGAGCAGGATTAGAATGAGGGAGAGGAGGTTATGGTGAGTGGGAATAGTTGTAGAAAGGGAAGGTGTACTTCGGATCGGCTTGCCTGAGTGTATAGCGGGGATATCAGTTGCTGCCAGCAGATGTGGTCAATCCACCACCTTCTGCTGGACCAGTATTTAAACATTGCATCTTTATAGAATAATTGTGAAAAATTCTGGGGGGGCAATTATTTATTTTTTTCAACTGGGGGGGCGCGGCATTAAAGGGTTTGGAGACCACTGGTATAACCCAATTTATAGAGAGACGTGCCGTAAAATAATCGGTGTTGCTCAGTACTGGGCTGGGTAGAGAAATCAACTCTGGAAAAGTTTTTGATACCACCGCCATGTCGCACAATGTGATTCTGCCCCTCTGCGTAGTGACTTGGGGGGTACTTCATCCAGGGTTCTTTTTTTTGGAACAGGGACATACAGTTCATTTAACATCGCTCTTTCTTTTTAAATCTACCGTCTAAAGAGGATTGTGTTCTATAGACAATTCCGATTAGACTTTCTTGAAATATCTCAGTATTTCAGTACCAAGAAATATTATATCTTCGTAGCTGCGTATCTTAGTTGTGTATTGAAGACCAATGCGTTGCTCCCCCAGGATTCTTAGAGGGAAACATATTTTCGGTGTCTCTCAGCTTATCCAGCTCTGAAGTAGTCCACTCGCCTCCAGTCCACCACTGGGTTACTCTTACCCAAGTCTTGTTTCCACAGAAGAATTAAATGCTGTGTCGGCCTGGTTGGGATTCAACCCCCTGAACTGTAGGTTATACAAAGATCTTCGCAGCAGGCACTGATCCGACTGAGCTACTTGCTAGCTACAGTAATGTGACCCGTGACAACGAATATTTCGTTTTCAGAGGGCTATGTCTCTTAGTCATTTCATCGAATTTTTAGTCGGCGCTATGTGCTACCGTTGGCCTTTGCGGTGTCTGTGTTTCCTGTTCACAGCAGTTGCTCCTGATGGAGTTCATGTGTGAGTCTGTTATTATGCGCCGATGTTTAATAAAATGATGGTTTTCAGTCCACATCCGGTGGAAAAACTCTGCTTTCGAGACTGTGTCAGGCTGTCACCTGGTTGTGCGGCTGATACAAACAGAGCTATAACTAACAAGCCGTGTCCGCTGACACACGTCCCACTGTGACTGCCATCCAGGGTACTCCAGATATCCACCTCCATGTCCCTCGGTTTATCAACCTCGCAAGGGTGAGAGGCTGAGTCGCACCCCACACAGTTCTTCAGAAGCCGCGTGAAGAAACTGATTTATCCAGGTTGGTTCAAACGTGAGGGGCACAGGCTGAGTTTGATCAATGTCTGCTTGAGATGAATTGTCTGTAACCAATTTTGTTGAAAGCGCAGCAGACAGATCTTGGATGCGGAAAAGTTATGTGTGTAACTCATGGGTGGATCCGAACAGATTGTGGGAGCCGATTGGTGCACTGGTATGGCTGGTGTGTGCCACGAACCTTGGATCTTGATGTGGTTAGTATTATCTTGTGCTCCGAATTTCCAAGGACCACTTATTTTTAGTCCATGATTTTTGCTGCAATGTACCCTGGGAAATGTAGTCTTGGATCACTTCATTTGAACCAACTGAACTGACACACCTCAAAACAATAAGGACTGATAAAAAGCCCAGAACTTGTCTACATGGTCCTTGGCTACCCCTTTAAAAAGAAAATGATAATAAACACCGTGTATTATCCTTTTATTTCTAAAGCGTTGCAGTTCTTGCTGCTGCTGGCGGGGGGCGACGCTCCTCCACCATAGCGGAGGAGCCGCCTGGGGACATGGGGTAGATTTCTTTATTTGTGTGTATGTGTTGGTATTTGTGGGGTGCAAGTCTAGCTAGAGAGCCACTGAGGGCTGAACAGGCACCATGAACTCTAGAAAGATACTTTTAAGGGAAGGGCAAGGTAAGACTGTTGGATTGGAGTAGTGCTCCTTGGAGAGGTATGACTTCAATTTTTTGTCTCACCAGCTTCATGTTTTGTTTTTAAAAAATCGTAGTAAAAATGTGTACACATAGATAGATACAGGGTTGTTTAGTCAGTCTCCTTCATCCATTGGTCTGTTCAAGTGTTGTTCACATTTTGCTTCCACCCACCACAATACACAGCATGGGGCTCTGAGTCAGCCTCCCTCAGCCATTGGCTCTCTTCCCTGTGAGTGACAGTGTTTCGTTCTTGCTCATGCACCTAAAAAGTAGTCCACTTCTGTGCCAGGGCTAGTAGGCCAGTCTCTTCTTTCAGTTCTGCTTTCATTTTATGTTTTTCCTTATTTTTGCAATAGGCCATTTTTTACTTACGCACATCCTTTAGACAGCCCTAGTTTGACTTTTATTTTATTTTTTTACTTTAACACTTTTAATGTCTACTGCATAGGTTTACAAAAAAAAAAAAAAAAAGCAGGCTTGAAAAGGCCAGACCTATTGGCTTTCTCAGCGTTTGTTCTGAACTATAGAAGAGTTGGCGCTGATCTTATGTTACTAGGGATACTGGCAGCATGATGAGAAGGCTTGACTTCTGTCTTTTCTCCTTATTGCAATGTTTTGTCTCCAGTCTGGTGATATCCAGGCTCCTGGTCTGCAATTGTATGCCAGATGTGGCTAGATTGTTTGCCAGGTAAGCTGGAGTGTTGTTGTGTAGGGCTTTACAAGTGATGCAGCTCATCTTGAAGATGATTCTGGCTGGAAGAGGAAACCAGTGTAGGTTGCTTAACGTGGGGGTGATGTGGTGCCTCAGTGTGTAGGATACCTTTCAGGGGTGGTATCTGGGAGACCACTGTGCTGACTTTTGCCTCCATCTAGATGGGAGGGGACTAAGGCTTGTACAATTGTTCAGATGTCCTCATCTGGAAGAAACAGTTTCACTTTCTTTGAGAGGAAGTCCTGGAACCAAGCTGTCCTTGTTTTATCTGTCAGTACGCTGCTTGAATGAGAGGTCTCTGTTGAGGGTGAATCCCAGACATTTTGCATGGTTTGTCAGCTGGGGAGAGAATCCTAGTGGGTTTAAGCTGGAGTGCCAGACTTGAATCTGAGATCGTTTGGTGCTTTTGGCAAACAGGAAAAAAACAATCTTTGTAGCGTTTGACTTCGGGATGTTGTTGATGTCCAAGATTGGAGAAGTCTGATGCAGGATTTGAGTCTCTGTATGTAGTTAGGAGAGGATATTAGTAGGTAGAGTTGCATATCATCTACATATTGGTTGGATCTCGATGCTGCTGTCTGCAAGAATGGACCTCAGAGGTCCCATGCAGAGGAAAATTGTGATGGGAGAAATGAATGAGCCATGTGGTACTCTGCAGGAGACAAGGAGTTCTTTTAAATCTGGGAGGGGCAGTGCACACTGAGAAGAGTGCTTGCCAAAAAGAATGCTTGGGACAATATTTGTATTTATTTGTTTGTTTTCTTATAAGACGCAAATCCATCCATCTCTGTTTCAGATTGCTATATAAGGAGTGGTCGGAGAAAGTCAGGCACAACACAATGGATTGTTCACAGTATAACACTGATCAGGCGGTGAAAGGAAGTATACAATACAATCCATCTTTACATAGGTAATGAGGGATATGTACCTATGCAGCGGAGCTAATTGAGATTCCAACAAATAAACGTTCAGCATATGGAAGCATAAACGCATAGCTAGTAGCGTAATAGAGAGCACGCAGCATCTGATCTTATGAGCAGCGCTCAGTTATCAATAGAAACAGCTGAAAATTGTCATAAATTTGGTACAAATTCCTGGCAGTAGGAATGTGGGCCCTGGGAGTTAAGGAGTTTTTCTTCAGAGGATGCTTGGCTGACGTGCTAAAATAGCAGAACCAGTTGACTGAGGTTAGGGGTTAGTCATGAATCACAGAGGTGGAAGCTCCCGCGATGTAAGGAAAGCAGGCAAAGTCATTTTCTTTTATTTTGCATTTATAAATTAGAAGCAAGAACAGAGGGCGGCAACAGAGGAAGGAATTGTGCAAAGGTGTTGGTAATCAGTCAGGTGCAGTTGGGACAAGGTGGGCAGGATCTGGAGGGATGGGGCAAGATACGTTACTCACTTCAAAGTGTACCTCATTTCCATTGTGGTTAGTTTGAAATTCTGGCTTGGACTAATCCTGTTGGAGTAAACTGGACATCTTTACTCCACCGCGCGTCTTCTGTGCTGGAAAAACTCTGCTGAAATGCAGCAGGCTGGAGTTCCTTCTCATTGCATAGGGAATAGTGCCCCCAGGGCCTCGACCTCCGACGCCGAATGGCCTACACAGGACAGCAAAGGTAGGTTTATTCTAGTGTGTGGTGCCAAGGTGACCGGTAGTCGTCAGTAAGTGGAGGCTGGCTGCAGGACCCGCCGAGTGCATTTTTGTGGGAGAAATTCAACTCTTTGCACATGAAGTGCTCTTTCATTGGGGGAAAGAGTGGAGCTTCTTTCATGCTGAGGGGGCTGCAGTTCTCTCATTCGGGTGTTTATTCTTTCATCAAGGACATTGCTGTAGCAGGGTTTTGTGGTGAGTAAGGTTTTAGTGATAGTACTAAAGGAACTATTCACCCTAATGAAATCAGGGTAAATGGGTTGATCTTTCTTGGGTAGTAAAAGGTAGTGTTTACTGGTGTGCACTGCAGTCGTATCCTCAAATCTCTGGTCTCTCCTGCACCTGCTGCACCCTTGGCCTACTTAACTAGGGAGTGCGTTTTAGCTCACATATAAAATGGCGAAGCCAGTTCTGCCACCATATTACGTGTGTCTGTTGGGGCGGAGGTGGTACATCTAGACCCATTACCTGAGCAGTCTTTGCTGCGGTTTGGTTCTAAGTGTTTACTACCGAGATGTTGTTTGTTGGTTGGCGCCTACTGTTGTGCCTAGGACTTTCCACAATCCTACTGCGGGGGTACCTGTCACTGGTGCAGCTGGCGTAGTACCGAGACCAGTTGCGTGAGGGACCCTCTATATCGCGTGAGGGACCCTCTATATCCCCATACTAGCTGTAATTCACTACCTTACCTTAGGTGTGTTGTGCATTTTGCACACCCGCATTAGTGCTCTCAGTACCCTTTCTACGCCACAGAATCCTCCACTGTGCATAAATCCACACCTATCCAGCTGTGCCAAGTGCCACACATCGAGGGTTAGACTGACGCTTATCAGTGCCGTTGTGTGCATCCCCGCACTAAAATGCATTAGTCACGCATATTAGGACCTCATGAGTGCGGCAAGGCATGCTCGGGGGTAGGGTGGGGGCTGCATTAAACAAAAGCCACCAGCAGTCAGCTGCTAATATTGGATTGCTCTGGCAGTGTCTGCACTTCTGCCCCCACCCAGAGCCTCAGACCACTGCCTTACATGAATTCAAAGGAATGGGAGAGGTGAGCCTTTGAACCTTTCTGGACGCACCTGCGACCCCGGCTTGCCCATTGCGACCCCTGGCACTGCCTTGTGACCCTTGGCCTTAGTGGTGGCAAAATCATGCCTGGAACACAGGGGTAGCTCGTGCTATGGACATCAATAGGGATCCACTTTTTTTGTTTTCTGTGATTGCCTTCATTACACAAATAGTGAATAATATTATTCTCTATGCATGTAATAAAAACGCAGTACAATTCGCTGGAATATGGCCCTATCTGGCAGCTAAGGTATCCAATCCAATATTAGCAGCTGACTGCTGGTGGCTTTTGTTTAATGCAGCCCCCACCCTACCCCCGAGCATGCCTTGCCGCACTCATGAGGTCCTAATATGCGTGACTAATGCATTTTAGTGCGGGGATGCACGCAACGGCACTGACAAGGCTGCTTGCGTATTAAAAAAAAAGACCACATGCAATTTTCATGGTTACCGGAGAGTTCTTGTCTGATCGAGGAAATGTGCTACTCATAAATAAAATGGTTATTGCAAGTACGCATAAATGCCTATTTATAGCGTAAAAGAACTACGTACAAATGTATGATGTTGTTCACTATCTATTCAGCAATATTATGTTATTACACATAATGGAATGATAGGTCATCTCTGACCGATTACGCAATCATACCCTCTTTTTTTCTCTCACTGTAAAGAGTCACTCAAAGTGTCACACATGTGACAATTAAATATCACAGACAGCCACACCGAAGCATTGGAAATGCCACACTTAAGAATACTGCAAACTTGGCAGCTATGTCTATCTGTGATCTGGTGAACCGGAGGCCTGGCTCTGGGCCTCGGGCTTTGTCCACGCTTGAAGCTCGGGAGCTACCTTGGCTTTCAAAATGACAGAAGGATTTTTGGTTTGCTGACACATGGTGCCAGAGAGCACGTGTTTTACCAGAAGCTGGAGGCGAGAGTACAGTGCGAGGGGGTTTTCGGAGCGGAAGCTGTGCGAGCGTGAGAGAGTAACTTGAGCGCCCATGCACCGCAGGTGAAGAGCTGTGGCGTGCATGCTTCACTGCGGCCATGACGCAGCAAAACCAGGAGTGGAAGTGGCGCGAGCGTGAAAAATAACTATCGATGTATCTCTGAACACTTAATAGGTGGGGAAGATCACTAGAGGAGGTAGGTGCAATGCTAGGAAGAGGTTGAGGCCCGATGGAAACTTTAAAATAAGCATTGGCAAAGCCAATAGGCCTGGCTATTATTTTGAGTACTATTAAAACATTTGAAAGAAAACGACTGCAGTGAAAACAATACGAAAACGATTGCTTTCTATTTATAAAGCAACTACGAGGTAAAGAATAAAATGTGTGCTGATTCAGTGTAGTTTTGACATGTAAAAGCGTTCCCCGTACATTCCAGTGTAAGTTTTCCTTAAGAGGCGGAATGATATCCTAAACAGCCATAAGCACAAGCTGAAAAAGCAGTATTCCCCTGTCAGAGTTACAGCTCTGTGAATATTTGAAAGAACTGGAAAGGATGCGTCTTGCAGACAGCTGGGCTGTCAGGCCTAAGAAATAAATAGCACTCACAGTAGGCGGGAGTCAATAGGAAATGCACCCCCTGTTTAGTCACTCAAACTAGTAAACATTTCTGAATGACCCACACTCACAGGGCAAGGTAAGCATCAAAGGTAAGTCAGTGTTCGACAGTGGGGAAAGAATCTTCCCCTTCCCACAACTGGATAAATGGGAGGGAGGTTTGCAATGCACCTGCAGTAGATGACAACAGATCCTTTATTTCTTATATAATAACGATAGGAGCATGATGGGTATGCATGCATACCAGGTAGGACAATTTGTTGTTCTGCAGTAGATAGGGTTCACTGGGTGTGGGGGTCATCGAATATACTGGTGTTGAATCAATAAATGCTGAGAGTGAACAAAGTGCTTCCGTAACAGGAAGAAAAACACAGATGGCCAGACACACACATACACAGAACTATGCAGAAAAGTACGCTCCATGGATAGGCAAGTTAGAGACAGACAGAAATATATGCACATAGAAAGAGAAACACATATACAAAGGAAGCCCTACAGACACATACAGGGAGTGCAGAATTATTAGGCAAATGAGTATTTTGACCACATCATCCTCTTTATGCATGTTGTCTTACTCCAAGCTGTATAGGCTCGAAAGCCTACTACCAATTAAGCATATTAGGTGATGTGCATCTCTGTAATGAGAAGGGGTGTGGTCTAATGACATCAACACCCTATATCAGGTGTGCATAATTATTAGGCAACTTCCTTTCCTTTGGCAAAATGGGTCAAAAGAAGGACTTGACAGGCTCAGAAAAGTCAAAAATAGTGAGATATCTTGCAGAGGGATGCAGCACTCTTAAAATTGCAAAGCTTCTGAAGCGTGATCATCGAACAATCAAGCGTTTCATTCAAAATAGTCAACAGGGTCGCAAGAAGCGTGTGGAAAAACCAAGGCGCAAAATAACTGCCCATGAACTGAGAAAAGTCAAGCGTGCAGCTGCCACGATGCCACTTGCCACCAGTTTGGCCATATTTCAGAGCTGCAACATCACTGGAGTGCCCAAAAGCACAAGGTGTGCAATACTCAGAGACATGGCCAAGGTAAGAAAGGCTGAAAGACGACCACCACTGAACAAGACACACAAGCTGAAACGTCAAGACTGGGCCAAGAAATATCTCAAGACTAATTTTTCTAAGGTTTTATGGACTGATGAAATGAGAGTGAGTCTTGATGGGCCAGATGGATGGGCTCGTGGCTGGATTGGTAAAGGGCAGAGAGCTCCAGTCCGACTCAGACGCCAGCAAGGTGGAGGTGGAGTACTGGTTTGGGCTGGTATCATCAAAGATGAGCTTGTGGGGCCTTTTCGGGTTGAGGATGGAGTTAAGCTCAACTCCCAGTCCTACTGCCAGTTCCTGGAAGACACCTTCTTCAAGCAGTGGTACAGGAAGAAGTCTGCATCCTTCAAGAAAAACATGATTTTTATGCAGGACAATGCTCCATCACACGCGTCCAAGTACTCCACAGCGTGGCTGGCAAGAAAGGGTATAAAAGAAGGAAATCTAATGACATGGCCTCCTTGTTCACCTGATCTGAACCCCATTGAGAACCTGTGGTCCATCATCAAATGTGAGATTTACAAGGAGGGAAAACAGTACACCTCTCTGAACAGTGTTTGGGAGGCTGTGGTTGCTGCTGCACGCAATGTTGATGGTGAACAGATCAAAACACTGACAGAATCCATGGATGGCAGGCTTTTGAGTGTCCTTGCAAAGAAAGGTGGCTATATTGGTCACTGATTTGTTTTTGTTTTGTTTTTGAATGTCAGAAATGTATATTTGTGAATGTTGAGATGTTCTATTGGTTTCACTGGTAATAATAAATAATTGAAATGGGTATATATTTGTTTTTTGTTAAGTTGCCTAATAATTATGCACAGTAATAGTCACCTGCACACACAGATATCCCCCTAACATAGCTAAAACTAAAAACAAACTAAAAACTACTTCCAAAAATATTCAGCTTTGATATTAATGAGTTTTTTGGGTTCATTGAGAACATGGTTGTTGTTCAATAATAAAATTAATCCTCAAAAATACAACTTGCCTAATAATTCTGCACTCCCTGTACATGCACAGCTTTACAGATGTACCCACGATTAGTAAGATAAATACATTGATAAAGGTATATGTGCTTACATTCAAAGATGCAATCATACATAGAGAGACATGTTAAGTACATACATATTTACAAAGAAACAATGACAGATAAGCAAATACAGATTAGCATGCATACACAGACGTGATATACATGCATACCCGCATAAACAGACACATAAATATATAAGATTCATACATATAACTGGAAAGAGGAGCAGAATAATTGAGATAAAAAAACAGGCTGATTCAAGATATCAATAAATGGAAGAGTATGTTTATATATTTTTGTATGTATATAATATATATCGGTGGGCACCTTTTTGTGTATTTGTTTTAGACGTGCCTGGTTGCAACAGATGTACATATGTAAGCCTGGTTTGAGTAGATGTGGGGTGTGCACCGCATGTCCCTGACACGTATTGCCTGTTCCACGTTTGGCCAGGAGAGCAGCAATCTCAGATCCCATTAAAAGAAGCTATATGTCTCTACTCCTCGTCCTCTTCTGTCTGTGCTCCTTCTCCACTAAGTGAAATCACGGCCTTCCATTGCTTAGACCATGCTCTCATCCAGCTTCCAGCGTTTGAAGCTCTCTAAAAATCAGTAGTCTTTGTGTACAGATCAGGAATACAACACTTATTGGCTTCAACAGCATTTGCTTATTGTACACAGGGTAGACGATGCATTTTCAATGTCTCGGTTTCCATGTGGAGGTGCATTGCTATGACTTTCTACCAGCGGGTCTCCACTACCTGAAATGTGAGCATTGTATTATTACTCCAATTCTACAGGCAACACTTCAGAATGCCTGTGTTTTTATACCCAACTGCATAAATACCACCCACCGCCCTGCCTATCGTTCATCTAGGTTTTCTATTATTATCTCTTGGTTTACAAAAATGTATACACACACATTTACCATAACACAATTATTCATATGGTTAAATATGATATTTGGACTCAACATTTGTAATATGAAATTCTTTTAGTTCTAACCAAACGTCCATTTAGGTACTAGTATTCGTTTTGTGAACATTTTTGCCTACGTATCTATCTTTCTTTTTTCCAGTCATAGTTGATCCCTGCATCCAAGGAGTATCCATCGATCCACGCATCCATTCATGCATCCAAGGGCCACCCACCCATCCATGAACGAACCCACTCATATATCCATGCAGCATCCATCCATCCATCCATGTACTCATACAGACATTCATCCATGTATTCATCCAAGTATCCATCTACTTACTCATCAAAACATTCACCCAAACGTAGACTCAGGCTAAAGTGCATTTTCTATGCTGTGCCTGATGCCATTAAGCAGAAGTCACATGAGCCTCACTGGGAATATGTGATCTAGAATACCAGCCACATCCTACAGTCAGGGGGGGGGGGTTACAAACAACATGAGATGGCGGGAAGGAGGCAGCTCCCATAAACCCTCATAGTGGCACCCTATCTCCCATTTCTGATATTTTGGAAACAGAAATAACGTTTTATTCTCAATAGTGTGACCGCGCAGATCTCGGCAGGCAGCCACCAATAGCTCAGTCAGTCCTTTATTTAAAGCGCAGGCCTTGTTTTCTGAGATTACGTTTGGCAAAATAAGCGGCCTTTGGGAAGAGGTCATAAACTGCTTAACCACGGTGGGAGGAGCGGGTGTAACTGTGTCGGGGAAGCAATGCACCATTAATGTGGGGGGAACCACTGAGGTGGGCAGAGCACGACGGATATGGATGCGGCTGAGAATGATGCTAGCCAAGAGAAATGTGGTGAAACTTTGGGGAGAAACCTATGCTCTGAATCTGGAGGCTTGGAAAAGACATATAGACTGGTGTATGTTGGCGGAGCGGGTGGTCTACCAAAGCAGACGCCACCCTCGTAAATGGGGGAAGATTTGGAATGGCTGGAACACATATCGAGGTACTATCTGTGATTCGGTGGGCTGAACTGGATACAACACGTTCAAACCAAGGGACGCAATATCTGTGCTCTTGTCAAGGGGGACAGGGAGTGGGAGGGGCAGATTGGAAGGACCTCTGGGATATACGAGATGTTGTAAGATGTTACAGTACTAGTTTTGTGGACCTTTGCTATGTTTTAAATGTCAATAAATAGATTGGAGAAAGAAAAGATTAACAGTCTGTTTTGTTTAGCGCTTGATATCACAACGCGCTTGCTTCGCAGCAGTGCAAATGACTGGAGCTTTTACCAAATTCAAAGGAATTTAGCGTGCGTATGTAATAACCCGGCAACATCCCAGCCCAGGTGCAGTTCATTCACGTAGCACAGTGCTGTGTGGAAATCAGCCATGCCTCATTGCTTGAGTGCAAAAAATGCTCAAACCAATACAGAGTAAGAGTTGTACGTTGATGATTTAATATGCTCTGTCACTCTAAAAAAGCCATTTTAGCTGGAAGTGTTGTGCTGTGGTAACCTAGCACTCTTGCATGAGACTTCTACTCACAATACACCCCCCTCTACGAATTTCAACAGAAGGACAACCGCCCAGAGTGTATAACTTTACAGCAATTGCATATGTTATGGTCAGCATATAACCCAATATTCCATGACCCTGTGTTTGCACCTGGCATTAGGGTTTCGCCAAAGCCAGGTTATACTACTTAGTAGCACTGGTTTTGCTTGAAAGGCTATGCATGTTTGCATTTCTCCTGCTCTGGTGTACCCCATTTAGGTAGATTATAGGGTGGGCGATTTTGCTTGATGCAAAGCCACTTTGCGCTATGCTCTTATCAACTTACATACACGAAAGATATTTTGCGCCAGAAAGTTGATTGATTATGCCATTTGCACTGCAGAGTGTGTTGAGAGCACCAGCTCAAACATGTAGTAATTGTGGGAATCAGTTTTCTTTTGTAAAACTTATTTCTCAAGGCCTTGTTTGCGCTCTAGATAAACAATGACTAAATGACGAGGCTGAAACCAAAAGCATTCTGATTCCCCATGAGTTTGCACCTGTGCAGATTTCCCAATAAAAGGGCCACCAATTAGTAGGCATGCAAAAAACTGCACTTAACTCTGATGAGCTGAGGTGGAAAACAAATTACAATGACCTTTATTGGTTGTTCAAGTCTTTGGAATAGGTGACAGACCTCAACAGATCCCACTGAAAGTAGCATTGCTGTGATAAAGAGCAGAACTATGATTTACTGGTTTCTTTTGTCATGATAACAAGTACACACATTTTCCACTGACCTTTTTTCTTCATTCTTTTTACCCCTACTTTTAGAAAGATGAGCATCTCTATTGGAGGTAATGACACAGAGCATACTTCGTCTACATGCAATGACTATGACCCAACCCAGTATGTCTTTCTGCCGATGGCCTATACTGTTGTTCTTTGCATTGGACTTCCCGGCAATGCCATTGCCATGGTGGTGTTCCTCCATAATGGTAAAATTAAGAAAGCTATAAGGATCTACCTCATCAACCTGACCTTCGCAGACATACTCTTCAACCTCACGTTACCCCTGTGGATTGATTATTACTTCAATGGCGGTAATTGGAACGTGTTAAATGGATCAGTATTTTCAGAAATCTTGTGCAGGGTTGCAGGAGCCACATATTACCTGACCACCTACAGTGCAATCACTTTTATGATGTTGATCAGTGTCAATAGGCATTACACCATCCAAATGTCCAAATCTAGGCTACCCTTGAACACACGGCAGGGAGCATTGGCCACCTGCATCATCACTTGGCTCGTATGGATTTGTTGTGCCGTGCCTTCACTGGTGGAGCGTCAAACCTTCCAAACCAGCCGTTCTGTGACTAAGTGTTTTGAGGATTTCTCTGGCAGTCAGAGTTATTCATATGCCATGATAATCTATGTCTCCATCTCCTTCTTGGTTGTATTGGCTTCCTACATCTCAATAATGAAGAACTTGTCTTTGCCACTGAGTCGTTCCCGGGGTGCACATCGTAGATTGGCCAAGGCCATGGTATTGGGGATGCTGCTTGTATTTGTGATATGTATTGCCCCATACCACCTCACTATTGTAGCCTGGGTGGCCAGTCGAACATCCTCAGTAGGCTGCAAGCCACTTTCCATTTTGGACGTCATGCACAGAATCAACTGTGCTTTGCTGAGCCTCAATAGCTGCATTGACCCGGTGATCTACTGCTTCTCAGTCAAACGCTTCCGGACGGACCTGCTGAAAATATGGCATAAGATCCTTCGCTGGGTTCCACTTCATGAGGCCATTCATGAGGGTCAAGTGTCTCACATCAGATCATCATCTTTCACTTCCAGCTAGAGGAGCCTCATGTGGCATGAAAGACTGTTTTGTCTTGGGCAATTTTAGTAACTTTTGTAGTGAATGGTTTTGTTGTTCAGCAGAAAAGAAACATCACGGAGAAGGGAAACTGGCTGTCTGGTGTTATGAACTGTTCCTCAGCCATTATCTTGTATATTTATGTACTGCAGCCTTAAGCTCTTGGTAGTGATACATCAGCTGTACCGGGGAAACAGATTCCGGGTTGATATAGAAGTCAGTGGCTTAAGAGCACAATTAAGAGTAGCTAATTTCTTAGTTTCACTTGAGTAGAAAATGAGCTAGAACAGTGCCTCCTGTGGGACTTTACTCAGTGGAGTTGCACAGAGATGTGACAACAAGACATCTCTTCTAAGGCATCCAGGTGTTATAGCAATCATGTCATAGACCATTAAATTATTACACTTATTGTGAAACAGTTTCCAGATTTGTTTTCATTTAAAAGCTGTAATATGCCAAGCAAATTAGTGAAAGTGAGAGGCAGTGGGTCAACGACCAGGGTCTGGATTGGCACACCTCATCCCTACTGCTTATCCTGGGTGCCTCAAAATGAGTCTCACATTGGCCAAATACCTCCATGCAACCACAACCTTCCATATAGCTTTTCCTTTATGACATTTTTATATTGCATTTTATATTTTGTTATCCTTTTTATATGTTTTTTGTACAGAATACTGATGCCTTTTTTATTGTGCTTTGCTTTTACACAACAAATAAATTGATAGAAATGATAACAATGAGTTGAAGTTGCCAGCTGTTTCTTGAAGAGTTTTGTTTGGAAGAAACTTGAACTCTTGAAAGTCCTGACCTGACCTGATACACACACTCCTGTTAAATTCATGAACATGTGTTTCTCGATTCACAGGGCACACACTGAATATTAGATCTCATCAAAGTGATTGTAAATATATAAATAGAAAGGTTTGTTCACTGTTGAACTTGGTCCTCTTTGCAAGATCACCCCCTGTTTGCCATCACCACTACTGTTTACCGAACCCATTTTTGATGGTTTTTATGACTCTCTGCACTTTACCACTGCTAACCAGTGCTAAAGTGCTTGTGCCCTCCCCCTAAAACATGGTACACTTGGCTTACACCTGATTCATACATTTAATTTACTTGCAAGTCCCTTTTAGATGATACTATGGGTACCCCAGACAAATTAAATGCTCATTGTGCACCCCACCAAAACTAGCTATTTAAACATGTCTTAAGCCTGACAGTTCGACCTTTTGCCAGGCTTAACCCTTCCTTTTTAATTCATATAAGCCACCCTAAAGTACGCCCTAAATAGCCTATAGGCCAAGGGTCATTGCATTTAAAAAGTAGGACATGTGTTTTTTTTAAGTTTTACATGTCCTGGTAGTGAAAAACTCCTAAATGTATTTTTCACAACTATAAAGGCTACCTCTCCCATTGGACAACATTAGGTTACCTTATTACATTTCATAAGTGCAAACTTTAGATTGGAAGCTTGGGGAAATGACATGTTTGGACTCAAATGTATTGCACTATAAAATCCTCCCCCGGAAATCTTCTTAGCAACACAGCAAGGAGATCATTATTCCCTAGTCTTCCATCATTGTGTTTTAACCAGGGAGTTTAGGAAAGTGCCAAAGCACGTTTCGGTGTCATGGGCAACTGGTAACCACCTTCATCGGAGTCTAACTCCTGATTTCCTTTTCTTCACAATATGTATATGCATATTGTTTCTTCTAAACACAACCAAAAAAATCTCATGTGAGTAAATAACTTACAAATATAATGGATGACATAAGTAAACATAGTTAATCCCATTAATTCTACCAAGTTGACCCTAGTGTACTTCTGTCCATTTATTAACACCAGTGCCACAAGACAGCAGTGTTAACCACACACAATAAAATGAAATCTCTCACCATTAACACCTCAGCGTGACATGCACAACCACAAGAGTGGGCAGTCAAAATTACTTCCCTGCTCAAACCGTAGTGTGCATTAAAACATCCCATGTGCTCCTAACAAGATAATTACTCATACTTAACTTAGAGGCTCACATACACTCTTATCTTTATATGTTACTTATATAATCCAATAGTAGACATCTTCAGATTCAGTTAGGTAAACTTGGGTAAAGAAAGGTCCTCCCTAAAATAGAAAAAACAGATGTCATAGCACACCTCAATTATACTCACATATGCAGAGTCTAAGATGGTCTCATCACTCTTACTGGAAATACTTGTTTATCATAACAAAAGACCATAAAACATAAACTAATATTGTTCACCTCCTTTGAGAATGCCACATTCTGTAGATTAAGTGATCTGCTTGTCTCAGTTTTCAACGACCTACAACTTAAAAAATTAACAAAATGCAAAAGTGTCTTTAACTCTGACTTTAATCACGTAAGATCCTCACTTACTTAGTCCTTCAGATTTAATATGCACTTCCACATCACTAAATGTTTATTTTAAACAGGGGTGACACACACCACTTTACAATACCACTGTGACTGACCATGTCGGCTAATATGCCAATCATGACCAATCATAACCCCGCACCTGATAATTATCCTTGGCTTTTTCCTGTTAATCTGCATAGCCGGATGGCCCCACATTCCCGCAACTATAGGTCTCATAGTTCTCCATGAAGACGTGGAGCTAGACTATGTCATTATTCCCATTCCAAGATGGTGGGTGCACTGGATTCTTATTGCTGCTTCTCAGTTGAAGATGGCTCCTGTATCTCCTGTTATGTCACTTCCTCTTTCCTTAGTATAAAAGATTGCTAAATTCAGGGAAAAGTGTACAGTAATGCAGCTGATAGTATTTTCATTTTGATATTTTTCCCGTGCTCTAGATTTTTTGTCTCATTGTTTTCCTCAGGCTTTCCCTTGGGTTGATGTATCTTCAGCAAATATCTCCTACGTGATTCTTGATTCTAGATTCTTCTTTACTTGGCCCTGGGTAATTTATTGTTCTGATTCTCATCCTCACATCTTGTCCATATCTGTTTCTCTGAACTTTTTTTACCATCTGCCTCTGGAAGTTTTTTCCATTTGGTATGTTTCCTCCATTGCAACCTTCTTTGAGGGCACCTGCTTACCACACAATGTTGTTCTGCATAGTTGGTATCGTGGCTACAGGAACATAGTGTGCTACTGTCAGGTAGCACAGAGGTCAAGATAGAAGCGTCAGTCAAGTTTCAAAAGTGCCTAGCCACACTGCTTAGGTGATCATAAATTCAGCTTTTTAATCCTTCTTATCCTTTCCTAATGAATAAGCAGTATCACTCTTTTAGTGATGATCTAGTTTATTTGTAACCTTTGGCCTTAAAAATGAATGCACTTAGATAACTATTTGATGTGAGAAATGTTTAGTACTCTGTATCTATATTATGGGGTGTATAGCAGTTTTGTGAAAAGCTTCCATTAAACATTGAGATATTCTTTGCAATCAAATTTTGTTTGAAATTGCATTGTAATTAACTTATGTAGTGCAACTGAAAGACCGTCTGTACCACCCATTCCTGGATTGGTATAAATTACTGGGTAAAAAGGGGAATTCCTTTTATAAGGTTATTTAATTGAGGCAATGACAGTATGCTCTTATATTCTGCATATATAATACAAATGTGTTCTGGAATTTTTAATGCAAGGAATAAACAACACTGTTTTCTTGTTACATCTAGAGGAAAAAGTAAGGACCAAAATATTTGACTCTAATCCTTTAGATTTAGATTTCGGCAGACAGGACATACATCACCGTTGTGATGGAGTAATCCGTCCGCCAATTTCTAAATGAGGCCCATAACCTACATGTAATATAGTCTTGTATTCTTTATCTTAAAATCTTAAAACCCAAGGTTTTGTATTATGACTGCTCTAAAATAGAAATTCCATTTAGTTACTTTAAATGCTCTTTCTTCATCTTATATTAAAGTGGCGTAAACTTCTTTACCACCTCAAGTGACAGGAACGTCTTTACCTTTTCTTGCCTACTGGATTACATCAATTACTAATCTCAGACTGTCACTGTCTTTTCTACTATGAATAAATCCAATTTGACATTTGAGTATCTCAAATTTATACCTTTAAAATCTGAATGCAACTATCAATGAAAAGATCTTTTTTAAAGAGACATGGGATAATAATCACATAGACATCTGTTTTCCCCTTTGGTGTCAGTGTCATTAATGCTGTTCTCAAAGAGGGTGGGAGTATCAGTGATTGCTGAGAATCATTACAACATTTGAGTAAGACTAGCATCACTTGTTTTTCATATATCTGATATATTTTCTCTATTTATTCAGGTATTATGTCGCAATCTAAAAAAATCCTCTCTGGGTTCCAATATGCTTAACCTTTCAAAAAGATGGACGGAGACCCAACAGAGCTGCTAGCCCAACTTCTGCCATCCCCACAATATCTGTACCAGCTTGAGACCCTTAAAAATTACACACACACATAGTTTTGACTATATGTATATTTATTCAGGGGCAGTTCCTTCGCAATGGTGAAGGAGCGACGCTCCCCTGGCAAAGCCAGCAGCTGAAAAATAAAACAATAGTTCACTATTATTTTATTTTTCAGCTGCTGGCTCAGCCAGCAGCATGTGCAGTGATGAGCGTGCTGGGCCATTGGAGGAGGGAGAGGGGAGGGGGAGTGGAGTGCACTAAGTGCGCATCTGTGTTTGGCCGAACGTCTTAGACCGGCCAAACATACATGTGTGCTTACGTTTCTCCAACAAGCCGGGTTGGAGAAACTGCAGAGACTCCCATGCAGTGTCTAGGCAGCAGACCAAGCTGCTCAGACTAATCCTGGTGTTGTTCTCATGTTAGGCATAGCATGAGAGCAGCGGCAGGATTGCATGGGCGCCTGTGCTGGTGTCCCAGCGACTATAGGGACAACATCCGAAGAGGAGTGCGAGGTGGCAGGCGGTGTTGGGTATTTTGTTTTGTCCCCCCTCCATCCCGCCCCTCCCCTTTAGATTTGCAACAGACACTGATTTATTTATTAAATGTGTGGATGATTTTATTGTACAAAATGCAGTTGTTAAAAACCTATTGAAGGAACCAGAAAATATGGGTTTCAGCATCATAACAGCAGCCTGAAACTATTCTATAGTGTGTACCATTGTCATGGCTACCAGGATTATGCTGTAAACGATTCACCAAACCTAAACATTCTAATTCCAATCAAACCTCGTTAGCTGCACTTTGAAGAAAACACCCTTTCAGGCCAACTGCCCCATAATAAATATGTAATATAACAAATACATAATGGGTAACGTGTAACATGGTACCACATTGATGTCTTGGAGATCTGCAGCAGATGTTACTAAATAAGCAATAAAAAAAGAACATATAAAAATACTAGACAAAAGAAACAGGGGCGCTCATTATGAGTATGGTGGTGTGGTATTTGTAGTAGAATACTTCTGATCGCAGGCAAACACACAGCCTTGCCCCTGAGACCTCCTCCTGCTCCATGGGAGGAATAGAAAACACATCCCCAGTCTCAAACATTCTTCCCCTGACCATGGACACCTGCCCAACTACCCCGCCCTCCCCCCCCCCCCCCCGCAGCCCTAACATGCAGCCGTCCCCCGATCCCATTCGTCAGCAATTCTGAAGAGGCAGAAAATCGGGCCAAAAATGGACTGTTATTGGACCAGGAATCAGGTTTGACATGCTGAAATGGACTCAGTAACACCTGGCCCACAGGTTATTCCCAATTCTTGTAACTTCTGTTATTTGGTACAGGGACATCGGAATTCAGGCCACTGGTATTGCTGCACCAAGTAATGGACAACCCATAATGGGGGCCAAAGACAAGAGAAAAGCAATTTACAAAAGGACTAGCTCAGTGCATTTCACTAGAGACAATTCCAAGAACCAGACTACAGAAAGTCAATTTTAGAACTATCTATTCAGAATAGTTTCACGTAAATGCAACCAAAAAAGCGATTAAATAAACAATTAACAACTTTATATGGTAAAACGATTGTAGCTAAATAACGCTCCAATTTTTTGAGAAAAGCAAAAGTAGTACGAGAAAGCCATTCAGTGCAGAAAAAAAATATTTGTTAAGATCAAGAATAGAATATTTCCGCCAAACCCACCACTCATATCTTACACCTATATTTTAGAAGGGGTCTCAGAGACAGGGAGCTCTCTCTTCTCTTTACTGTCTCCTCTGCAAAATCGCAACTAATAAAAAACCATTACCGCTCTGTTTTAGACTTTCTGGTTCTTTGGACGCCTTTAAGATTTTTAAGATTTCCGTAACCGCTGGGTAATATAACACACAACAAATGAAAACACTCGGCTACTGTTTGTCCATTTTATGTACGGCAGTAACTTTCGGTAATTTAGGGGAACAATTATCTGCAAAAACAATGGGTTACTACCCTCTGCGTCCCCTTGGTGGCCCATTTCCCACATAGGGTCCTATTTATCTTGCTCTCCAAATCGGCAGAAACCTTGTTTTATTGTGGAATTTCAGTGTAGCACTTTCTTTCTAGAAAACTAGGTCTCCTTTCTGCTTGATGGGCGGTAAGCACAGTACTAATTAGTCTCTTTTTCACTGGGACTGCCGGTATGTAAATTAGTAAATTTGGACGTCAGTTTTACCACTCTCAGTGTAGTGTAAAATAATAATGTAACACTACTCTAGCCCTTTGACTTAATATAATAGTGTTGCTTTGAAATAGTATCAATTAATGCATACTGTACACTCTAAAACTGAAGAAGATGTAAATAAACTGTAGTTTACTGAAATGAAATCTTTGTAGACTTGATGCTTGTAAAAGTGTGTATTTCTACCCTTATGATATTGTTGCCCCAAAGAAGGTGTTCCATGAAACCTCACTGAAGATCTGTCTTTGCTGACACTTCTTTGGTGAAAACTGTATTTCCTTACGATTTGAATGCTCTTATGAAGATTTTACAGACCACGCCTAGAAGCGCTATTACCAGTTTGCACAGATCTTACTGCCACTTACTTGTCTTGTAAAACAGAACTATATCTTTGGACATACAAATTTTCAAAGTGAGGGTCTTAGACTGCAAATGGACTCTACAGGTTATGTATGTGGTAGTGACTCAGGAGTTTGTTCCTCACGGCTGTTTGTAATGATAACCAGGTTTACAGGGGGGCTATCCTACTGATTACAAATACTTTTTAGATCAGGCCTTGTACAGCCTTGCTGGCTCTCTCACGCGATAGCAATACCATAGCTTGGAACCATTTTCAAGGCTCAGGGTCAGGCACAGAGACACCTTTCAGGCTGCATCAATCTTATAGGCTCTTTTCTTGTACTGAAGAGTTGTTTCTCTTGTTATGTACACCTTAAATGTGTAAGAATCAGAGGGATGACCCATCCTAGAGGTATAGTGATCTTACAAGCTCACTCCTCAAACAACAGCGCTGTCCGCATTCAGAATGGCCATTCAAATTGCATCAATGCAAAGAGACAAGTTCAGGGCAGTACGGCTGTCTCTCAGGCTAACCACATCTGTTTCTTTAAGAAAAACCTCTTTTACCCAAACTTCACAAAATTCTTTTATTAGAATATCAAAAATTCAACTTGCTTGGCATTTTTAATCAATGGAGTAGTGTTTTAATCTCCTTCATGTGAAATACATATTTTCTATGTAGCTTTTCAAGCAAGTTGGATTTTAGTGATTTCACAGCACATATTTACCTATTACCTGCTGCACTAAACTACGGTAAGGAGACTCCGTCGTCAAATGTAAGACTCGCTGTTGCTTCTAAAGCTGGGGACTAGTGACGTGACCCCCGGAACCCAAAACATATATCTAGAAACCTGTCACTGGGCATCAAACAGACACAAAATGACTCCCACAGACCTCATGCCAGAGAAGCGCAGGGTTTCAAACTCAAAATTCACCCCTGGGCACTAGAAAACTAAATAATGCCGCAGAGTTCCTGCAGAGACAGGGGACTGTTTTCAACTTAAATTGTAACTCTGTAGCATGGCACTTACTGATTTCCTGAAATGGTGCAGGAGGGTTTCAACTCACATTGTATGTCTGGGACATTTGTAGAACAAATAGCATCCACTGGCGTGGGTTCCTTTTAGTACCTAGATTGGTCACCCATAATTTAGCTCTTAGGCCCAAGGCCTGTGCCTTTAAGACACATACACTGTTAATTTTATTATATTTTAGCACAGCTCACTTTTAGCTTGTTGTTTTATCAGCTGTCTTTCTTAGAAAACATATTTCTGCGACTTTACATTTATCTGTCCCTTACACGCATCTTACTCTGTGCCCTGCTCAAGGCTCTCATGTTTATACACAGTAGTTTACCTAGTATTGCCACTCCAAGAGTTTCGGAGTCAGCCTTCTAACCATAGACATACTATCACATCAGACTTTTTCTCAGAACGCAACATATTTTGTTTTATAAATACCACATGGGCCTAAGAAGGGTAGAGGGGACATTCTAGTCAGCGTCATCTCATGCTGTGTGCCACTTCGTCAACAGCTTTGCTGATCTTGGTCTTGTCTTTCCATCCACCCAGGAGCACTGCCAGCAGAACAACAGGCAGACCCTTGCCTTCCTTCAGGTGTGTGGTCAGCGCACCTTCCATAGACCGGGACGGGCAGAAGGGCTAACACTTCTATGCTCTTATGTTAGATATTAGGATATAGGTAGGAATCATTACGAGTCTGTCAGTCCTGGGACCGCCAGACTCGTGGTGAAGGTCTGACCGCTGCCAAAGCAGCAGTCCAGCTTCTACATTATGACCCTGGTGGAGCCGCCATGGTCCGACCGCCAGCACCGCCAGGTTGCCGTCAGTCGACAGCCTGGCGGTGCTGGCAGTCTTAATCCACAAGCAGTGCTGCCCTGGGGATTACGGGTACCCTCTCCGCTGGCTTTTGCATGGTGGTCCAACCGCCATGCAAAGGCTGGTGGAGATGGGGTGCCACGGGCCCATGCGCTTGGAATTGGCAGTGCAGGGGCCCCGTTGACAGCCCCGTCATGCTTTTCACTGCCTGAATTATGGGCAGTGTAAAGCGCGACAGGTGCTGTTGCACACAATGCACTGCAACATTGACGCCAGCTCGATTACGAGCCGGCGTCAGTGTTGTGGTGAGTTTTCTGCTGGGCCAGTGGGCGGAAACGCTGTTTCTTCCCGCTGGTCCAGAGAAAAACTTACAATAGGGAAGGCGGGTGGAAAACCGGAGTGGCGGTTTTCTGTGCTAAAGAGTTGGGTGGGCGGCCGCTAGCCAAACTCAAAATGAGGCCCTAGATCTCATGATTGCCAGGATGTTAAGACTGTTTATATGTTTCACTGTATTGTTTATTCCTCCTAATAATCGCAGTTCATGCCTTTTATCATAAGTTATAGTTGCCTCAACAAATGCATTGAAACTTATCCTGCATCTCTTTGTCTGCCTTCGCACGTGTGAGACTTTGTATAACTGAGAGGAAGGGGTATGATCTGTTGAGCACGACTTCCCTGAGGGGTCAGAGTGTCATGTTTCTAGGCGGTTACAAATCACCTTTACATTCTAGGTTTGGGTAAGGTGCTGTTATCTAGCTGATGATGTCAGGCCAACAGCTTCCAGTCGGTGTGAGACTGACTGCCACCCGAAACCAAGCAGTTTAACCCCCATGGTAAGAGTCCTACGACACCAAAATGTTCTTGCTGTAACAGCAAACCTTTGTGGAAATCTCACTTGACAGCTACAAATGAGCTTGAGGGTATTCAGCTGGTAGCATGCGGGTCATTACAACTATAATGAACTGCAATGAAGAACACTCATGTTGATTCCAGATGTGTTTATTGACTTTTCTTGTTTGAGTTGATTCTGTTTAAGTACTTGAACCTCCCTTGTATTTGTGGTGGATCTATTTATAGTCCAATGTCCAAAAATACATATATGTCAATTGGATCCAGATTTGCCACTGGTCAAGAGAATATTATTTTCCAAGTCTAAATTTTCCTGAGGAGGACCAAGCACCAACTGTCCCTAATGTTTAGTTGGCAGTGTAAATTGTACCCTAACTGCTTAGTTGCGAATGAGGCAGGCCCTTTTCCTGTCCTAAGAAGTTTCAATGGGGATTTGGGAATGTTCTCTTGACTTAACATGTTTGTGTACGAAGGTGGGACTAGTCTCTTTCTCTCTTCTCAAAGAGTTTAGTGAACATTATTCTTTCTCTTGGTGTGCTGAGATAGGGACATAGAGAGGAAGAAGAGGGGATCGAGCACATTGAAGTACAATTAATTTCTTCACACTCTATCACAGGACCTCTGGGTTGAGTTTGAGACTGAAAATGTAGATTCATTGGTCCCTGTTTGCATCCTTGCCCTTCAGTAACTGCTGCTTTTAACAAAAGTAGTTATTTTCAACCATGCAGTGTACATCTCTGTGATCAGCTGCACGAGAAGCCTGCACTTGCATTAGGTTTGCAAAATGGAAAAATATATCAATATGCCAAATCACAGATGGCTAATGACTAAGACTTACTCTGCATTCATGATGATTTCCTGCCATCCAAACATTGGCTGCTAAGGTCTGTATGCAAGTGTTCACCTTTTTCTATTGCCTACCTGATCCGAAATATATATTTTTTAATTTCATCTCTACTGCCACAAGGCCCAGGTGCAAAACACATAAGGTCAAGTGCTATGACACAACACCTGAGACTTATCAGGGGGGATAATAAAAAGTTTGTTACCCACCAAATCTGTATGGTTCAAATAATAAAGTATGTATAATGCATACAACATAAATCACATTGCCTGTATGTAGGGGCTAGGCAGATGCAAACAGGTAAATCTAGAATGTGAACTTTACCTGAGTAGAAGCATCCACATGTTTTTTTAGAAGGTGCGTGGGGGTGGATGGGGGAGAGACATCTGATCCTTGGCCCTATAGCTGGTCGCCAGCTTCATATGCGATCACAACTCCCTTAAGAATGGTGGATCAGGTGTCATGTGATCTCCACCATCTCTTTTCTTAGCCTCTAAATGAATGTCCAACCAAGACATCTAAACAAAGGGACAAACCTAGGTAAAGTAACAGTCCATGTGTCTCCTGTTTGGCTTTTCTAGGTTCTGAAAGGACCTAGGCCTAAACCTCTACTATTTTTTAATAAGCATTATGTATTGGTTTTCTTAAAGCACAACACAGGCATTGATGCACACAAATAGATTGACTATAATCTTTGACCCAATACTATCCACATATGCCGCCCATCCCCATCTTCCTTGCCTCAATACTGTGAGCATTCCTGCCATATGTTACATATCTTGACATGTTTATGTGGACATCCATTAGCACAATAGGTCTCCCCCTCTGTAACTGTGCAGTGATCCATTGCTTTAATTCAGGCCAAATTATTCAAAGTGTGTTCTGCTCTACAGTTCTTTGCACTGTCTCACTTTGCAATGAGATACCCCAGTCCCACTAAAATCTTTTCATACCTAGAACCATTTGAGTCCTCACTTATACCAAGTAAGCACTACCCCGCTCCTCATTTCACCGGCTATCTCCTCCTCTGTCAGACAAATAACCAAACATTCAGTCTCACCCACAAACTACATTGGGCCATATTTATAAAAAATTCACACAACACAATGCAGCAAGCCACTTTGCTGCGCTGTATAGAAGGAGAGGGCAGGAGTGTGCCGTATTTACTATTATATAGTACATTCCTTTCCTTTCCTATTGCTGGTGCACTTTTGGCTGTCTAGCACCAATGCAGGCACCTTTTTTCATGTTGCAAAGGTGCCTGTGTTGCAGACAGGATTATTTTTGTGCGGGAAGGGACACCTTCCTACACAAAACCAATCTTTAGAGGCATTCCCTCTTTCTATGTGTGCTGCAGAATGCACCATACTTAGAAAGAGGAAACAACGAGGAAAAATAAAGATATTTCTTCTTGTTGCTCCTCTGGTGGGGAGGCGTACAATTCTGATGTTTTCTCAGGTCTACTGATGTTGGTAAATCTGGGAATGTGTCAGAATCCATGGGTGGGTGCATGGGAACATCCACGCTCCACCCACGGCATGCCTCCCTGCTGCACAGTAACTCAAGGCAGTGATTTCTGTTCCCTTCTGTTACTCTAGATTTATCAAACCACTCAGGGCCATGCAAGGTGGCCTTGCGTGGCTTGATAAGTCTCATTTAGTTTTTTGCATTGTCCTTGCATCACCTTGCATGGCACAAGGGCGATGCAAAACCTTCACAAATATGCCCCTACAACCTTTGACTGCATGTCTTCTTCTCAGAAAAGCCTTTCAGAAAAGCCCCATCAAGTACCTTCTCTCCTGCCAGATCACCACATTGCTCATATACCTAACCTCACCCACAAATCATACCTTGTGACTTAATTTCATCCTTCTTGACTACACACATGCTTGAGTTGGCGGTGCATGCCATGGCGGTCTTTGCCCTGTTCAGCGGTGCTTGCCCTGTTCAGCGGTGCTTGACTTTGCTGTCTCTGACCTGTTCAGCGGTGCATGCCATGGCGGTCTTTGCCCTGTTCAGCGGTGCTTGCCCTGTTCAGCGGTGCTTGACTTTGCTGTCTCTGACCTGTTCAGCGGTGCATGCCATGGCGGTCTTTGCCCTGTTCAGCGGTGCTTGCCCTGTTCAGCAGTGCTTGACTTTGCTGTCTCTGACCTGTGCAGTGGTGTTTGCCATGGCGGTCCCTCATTGCCCAGCGGGGCTGTGGCTGCCGGGGCTGTCCTGGGCACTGACGATGGGACTGCCCTCCTGGGCACTGACACTGGCGGTGGCCTCCTGGCCACTTACGATGGGGCTGGCGGTGGCCTCCTGGGCAGCGGGGATGATATGATGACGGGCTTCTCCGCCGTGCTGCTCTTCCCAGACTTTGGCGCTTTCTTCTGCCCCTTCCCCACCTTGGGAGGAGTCACAGCTGAGTGGACAGTCCCCCCGGGACCCTTGTGAGCGGCTTTGCCGGATGGAGTCTTCCCCCTATCCCGTCGGGCACTGTCCAACTTCTGGTGCTTCACAGGGGGGGGAATGGCTGTGCTGTGGCTTCCTGTCACATTGGCTTCCCTGATTCCCGGTGCACTCCACATACCTCTAACAGGCACCACTGGTACCGGACATTTTTTGGCTGAGGTGCTAGTACGGGACCCATGAATTGGAGGGGTGGGGTCGTGGGAAAGAGGTCAAGGTTGCTCAAGAAAAGTTTCTGACAAACACTGGGACGGGTAGCTAGAGGGGGTCTGGGAGTGAAGGAAGAGGAGGTGGTTGTAGGAGGTGTAACTTTTGTTGATTTGGGTGCAGGTGCATGCGCTGTAGGCTGTCGTGAGGTGGATGGATGTTGGGTGGGTGTGTGCCCGCGTTTGTGTACTTTGGGAGGGGGCGTCACAGACACACTGGGAGAGGACACAGGGGACGTGTAAATGGTAGTGGGAGTGGTGAGTGCAGGTGAGTGGGGTGTGGTGGTGGGTGTGCTGGTGCGGGACGTAGTGGCTGTAGTGGTAGTGCATGCAGGTGAGAGTGTAGACGACACTGGGAGGGAGGAGGGAGACGACGAGGAGAGGGACACAGTGGAGGCAGTGGATGTTGCTGTATCTGTATGTGTGTGATGCTTGCGTGAGTGCCTGTGGGATGTGTGGTGCTTATGTTTGCCTGAGTTTCCCTTGTTTGTGACGTGTGTGCAGGCTGGTCTGATGGTGTGCTTGGGAGAGGCTGGGGTACAGGGGATTGGGTCTGGGTGGAGGAAGTTGGAGGGGGGAGGCTAGGCACAGGGACAATGGCTGCCATCAGTGCTGAGGCTAGAGATTGGAGGGTTCGATGAAGGGCAGCCTGACCAGAATGAATGCCCTCCAGGAATGCATTACTGTGTTGCAACTCCCTTTCTACACCCTGGATGGCATTCACAATGGTAGACTGCCCAACATTGAGTGACCTGAGGAGGTCAATGGCCTCCTCACTGAGGGCAGCAGAAGTGACAGGGGCAGGGGCTGAGGTGCCTGGGGCGAAGGTGATGCCCACCCTCCTGGGTGAGCGGGCACGGGGCCAAGGCTGAGGGGCTGCTGGGAGGGCGGTGCTGGTAGGGGGGGTGGCGGCTGTACCTGTAGAAGTGGGGGGCACAGATTTTGCCGCCACCACAAGGGAGCTCCAATCGGAGGACGAGTCCATGTCGCTGGTTGCTGATCCTGTCCCTGCCGTGAAGCTCCCCTCGCCCTCCATCCCACTGGTGTATTCAGAGTCTGTGGTGTGGCCCTCCATGGCCATGTGGGATGCAGCTCCCTCGTGCTCCGGTACCACTGTACCTCCGCCTGATGATGCTGATGCACAAAAGAACAGGGAGAGCACAAAAAGGGGGGGGGGGACAGAAGAAAGACAAGTTGAGTGCATGGCTTACCGCTACCGTTGGCGGACAATACAGACACAGCAGCCCCCTGCACTACGCCGCGCTGTTGGGCTCTACTGATGCAGTTCCTGGGATATGGCCTACATGGCTATGGTGGACATCAGCACACATAGATGACACAGGGGCATGTATACCTGTACTTGGCACTCTACAGGGGTGGGGTGGAGTGCCACATGGCCTGCATTACGGAAGGGCATAGCCTACGGAACTCGCCCTGGCCTAGGGAAACCCACAGCCCTCCTCCCCCACCCAGACACCTTCACTGCGCGCAAAGTCCGCTGAATTAGAGTGTACTCACCCCCTTGTGTCTGCTGTGATGCCCTCAAGCGCCCATCCAACTCAGGGTAGGCCACCGCCAGGATCCGGAACATCAGGGGGGTCATGGTGCGACGGGCACCCCTCCCACGTTTGGAGCCCATCCCCAGCTGAGCCTCCGCCATCTTCTAGCTCCAGCAGCGAATGTCCTCCCATCTTTTACGGCAGTGGGTGCTCCGTCTCTGGTGGACCCCCACGGTCCAGACGTCCTTGGCGATGGCATGCCAAATATCCTTCTTCTGGTGGGCGCAGACCTACATGACATGTACAGGGGAAGAAGAGAAGTCATTACCAACTGCACCGTCTAAGTGAGTGGCCCACATCCCTACCCTTGCCATGTGGCACATGCATTCACAGTCCTTCATGCTCGCAGAACTCTGCCCACTTCCTTCTTACAACCAGCCCTCTCCACCCAGGCATAGCCCATACAACTTGCTCCCTGTGTACTCACCTGTTGGTCTGGAGGACCGTAGAGTAGCGTGTACTGGGGGAGGACCCCGTCCACGAGCTTCTTCAACTCCTGTGCAGTGAAGGCAGGGGCCCTTTCCCCAGACGCACAAGCCATTGTCTTTTCCAGACCGAGGTCACAACAGCACTTGCAGTATAGATCCTCTCTTGTCGAAGATCAGGTATCGAGTGATTCAACAGATAGAAAATGGCGGTCACGGCCGCGGGGGTGACGTCCGCGGCGGTGCGTATCATCACCGCCGACGTACTTCGTCATTGGCTCCTGCGACCCATAGGGTCCAATGTTAACAAATGCAGCATTGCGCCGCAGTCTTCGACCGCCTACCGCAACGGTGTACAACGCCAGCGCAGTTACCTCACATCCCATTGTCCCAGTTTAGAGGTCAGGCAGCCGCCATTTCAGGGGCCCACATGGCTTCTTTTTCAACTGCGTCACACATACCTAGGCCTGGACTCAACACACATACAGACATCTTTTTGGATTATGTTTCGTGTTCTGTGTAGCTGTGGGTACATACCTCTGAGTTGCTTGACTCTGTGGTCGCTGTTGTCCTTCCTAGGCACCGTCAGCTGGGACATGTGAGGAGATGGTGGAATCCTCCGGTGTACCGACCTCTGGTGGACCTGTTGACAATGGAGGAGCGACATTTAATCATCACCTACAGGTTTGACCGTGCCACAATCCAGAAACTGTGTACCCAGTTGGAGCCTGACCTGATGTCAGCTATACGCCATCCCACAGGGATCCCCCCTCAAGTGCAGGTGCTATCAGTGCTCCATTTCCTTGCAAGTGGGTCTTTTCAAACAACAGTGGCCATGGCATCAGGGATGTCCCAGCCTATGTTTTCCAACGAGTTGTCCAGAGTGTTGTCTGCCCTGCTGAAACACATGAGGAGCTACATTGTTTTCCCTCAGGTGGAGGATTTGGCTATTGTTAAAGGTGACTTCTATGCCCTTGGACATATCCCCAACATCATAGGTGCCATTGATGGTACCCATGTGGCTTTGCCCCCCCCCCACATGAGTGAACAGGTGTGCAGAAACTGGAAGAGTTATCATAACATGAATGTACAGATGGTATGTTTGGCAGACCAGTATATCTCCCAGGTAAATGCTATGTTCCCTGGCTCAGTTCATGACGCCTACATCCTGCGGAATAGCAGCATCCCTTAGGTGATGGGTCAACTCCAGAGGCACCGTGTGTGGCTATTAGGGGACTCTGGTTACCCCAACCTGTCATGGCTACTGACCCCAGTGAGGAATCCCAGGGCAGAGGAACGCTACAATGAGGCCCATGGGCGGACTAGGAGGGTGATCGAACACACCTTCGGCCTCCTGAAGGCCAGGTTCAGGTGCCTCCATATGACAGGTGGTTCCCTATTCTACTCACCAAGGAAGGTGTGCCAGATCAATCATCGCCTGCTGTATGCTTCACAATCTTGCTTTGCGACGCCAGGTGCCTTTTCTGCAGGAGGATGGTTCAGATGACGGTGTTGTGGCAGCTGTGGAGCCTGTGGACAGTGATGAGGAGGAAGCAGAGGAAGAAGACATTGACAACAGGGACTCAGTCATCCAGCAATATTTCCAGTGACACACAGGTGGTAACACTTTCTTGCCTACTACAAGTACTTTCACACTTCTACCTCTATCCTGTCTGTCAATTTCAAGCAGTATTTGGTAACTGAGTTGTACATTTCCCTTACGGTTTCACAGGTGTGGTTACCAACGTGTGTCATCTGCTTGCATTCTTCATGGACTTGTGATGTGTGACATAGGTATGTTGACATTACATTTGAGAACTGATTTTGTCACTGTCATAGCTAATACACATTTTCAAAATCACAGACTGACTCCAGATTGTTTTGTGCTTTAAGGGTGTTTATTGAATTGCTAAATATTGGAGGGGGTGTTAAAATGGTGATGGGTGATGGTGGAGGAATGTCCATGGCAGAGTCCAGTCTATTAGTCTCACAGGTGCACTGCCCATATGGGCATAGGAAGTGGAGCTGGGGCAGTTCCAACATGTACAGGGTTACAAAGTGGGACAGTGGGATGACAATCAGGGTGGTATCATTTCTTGGCTGGGGTCTTGCCATCGTGCACTGTCCTGTTCCTGGATCTCAGGGACCGCTTGCAGGGTGTTTCTCCGTCTGCAGGGGGTGGGATGCTGGTGTGGTGGTCCTGTGGCGGGGCATCCTGTCCACTAGCGCCGGCGGAGGTGGTGGGCAGTTCATCGTCCATGCTAGTGTCAGGGGACCCTTGGAGTGCCACAGTGTCCCTCATGGTGTTCAGTATGTCCTTCAGCACCCCTACGATGGTGCCCAGGGCGGAGCTGATGGTTCTGAGTTCCTCCCTGAACCCCAAATACTGGTCCTCCTGCATGCGCTGGATCTCCTGAAACTTGGCCAGGACCATAGCCATCGTCTCCTGGGAGTGGTGGTATGCTCCCATGATGGAGGAGAGGGCCTCGTGGAGAGTGGGTTCCCTTGGCCTGTCCGCCCCCTGTCGCACAGCAGCCCTCCCAGTTCCCCTGTGTTCCTGTGCCTCCGTCCCCTGGACCGTGTGCCCACTACCACTGCCCCCAGGTCCTTGCTGTTGTTGGGGTGGTGGGTTATCCTGGGTTCCCCGTAGTGGTGGACACACAGCTGATTGACGTGTCCTGGGGACGGAGGTATGGGCCCGCTGGGTGGGTGCTGTGCTGGTGTTTCCAGACGGTGGAAGGTCTGTGGTGGCCTGTGACTGGGTGTGGGGAACCGACTGTCCCGAGGCCCACGATGGTCCGGGCTGGTCATCTAGGTCCAGTTGGCCAGAGCTGCTGTCATCACTGTGGGCCTCTTCTGTGGGTGGGGTAGAGATGTCCGGACCCTCCTGTCTGGTGACGTTGGGTAGTGGTCCTGCAGGGGTGTAAAAGCATGATTATTGCATCTGTGTGTGTCATGGTGTGCAGTGGGTGTGTGAGCGTGTACCCCAGTGCTGGCATTCATGTGTGGGGGCTTGTGTGATGATGGTTGAGGGGGGTGTTATGGGTATGTGCAGTGGGCATGCTTTAATGAGGGGTGTCCATGCTTTGTTGTGTCATGCAGGGCTTGGTGTTGGGATGTGTGGTTTGTGTTATTAGTACATTAGTGAGGAGTTGGAGTGATAGGGGAGGGGGTGAGGTTGTGGGTCTGTGATAGCATGCAGGTAGGGTGGGGGATATGATAGTTAAGATTTGACTTACCAGAGTTCATTCCTCCACCGACTCCTCCGAGGCCCTCAGGATGCATAATGGTCAAGACCTGCTCCTCCCATGTTGTTAGTTGTGGGGGAGGAGGTGGGGGTCAGCCGCCAGTCCGCTGTACTGCGATTTTGTGTCTTGAGACCACGGAACGCACCTTCCCCCGTAGGTCGTTCCACCTCTTCCTGATGTCGTCCCGATTTCTTGGGTGTTGTCCCACTGCGTTGACCCTGTCCACGATTCTTCACCATAGCTCCATCTTCGTAGCTATGGAGGTGTGCTGCACCTGTGATCCAAATAGCTGTGGCTCTACCCGTACGATTTCCTCCACCATGACCCTGAGCTCCTCCTCGGAGAACCTGGGGTGTCTTTGCCGTGCCATGGGGCGGTGTAGGTGATGTGTGGGGTGGTGTATGTGGTGATGAGTGTGGTGATGTGTAGTGGTGTGTGGTGTTTTGTGCGTGGATGCTGTGTGGGTGATGGTGTTGTGTGCCTCTGTGTAGTGGGGTTGTCTATGCTGTGTCTCTCTGGCCTTCGTCAATAATTTTTGGTCGTAGGGGTTTGTGGGTGATGTAGGTGTGTGTTTTATATTGTGTTGGGTATGAGGGAGTGGTGTTTGTATGTGTATCAGGTGTGTGTATTTGGAATTGTCCAATGTGGCGGTGTTTTGGAGATGTGTGTGTATTTTGAGCACGGCGGTGAGTACCGCCAATGGAATACCGCGGTTGAAAGACCGCCGCGTGGATTCGTGGGTCGTGATAGCATGGGCGTGTTTCTGTTGGCGTGACAGTGGAGGATTTGTTATCGCCAGTTTATCACTGACCTTTGGTGTGGCGGACTTATGTGGGTGTCTGAATTTCGGTGGATTCCGAGATGTGGGTCATAATAGCTGTGGCGGATTTCCGCAGCCGCGGCGGTGTATTGGCGGTCTTCTGCACGGCGGTAAGCGGCTTTTACCGCCAATGTTGTAATGACCACCCATATCTTTTGACATTTACCAGGATTCTGAACCCCCTTAACATTTAATGACAGTTTGCTCACGCCAATGTATATCTATGGAAATCATCTTGTGTGCATATACCATTTGTGCTACCAATATGTACTTTCCTGACTGTAGTCACTCCTTAATAAACATGTCAAAAACATTATCCCTCCTCCCCCCGCCGGTGTAGCCTGCTGCAACCCACAATCCACACAATAGGTGTAATTCCCCTGTCATACCAACATAGGCAAACATCACTGTGCGTGGTGCTACCAAGGTTCCCTGGTGGAGGGTCCCCTAAGTGTAATAGCACCATTGGTAGTGGACATACCAACACTCACTTTTTCTTTCCCCAGCCGGCACGCATACTGTTCTCTATGGCATGTAACATTCCCCCACTTGGTCTCGCAATGTGATATTAGATCACCCACCCGGCATCGATCATCATCATTACACTGAACTGCAACATTATTTATCCTTATCCGGGCATCAAGGTTCTCAATAAACTGCAAGGCCTCCTCCGGTTCTTCAACAAAATGCCTTTTTTCTTGCCAATCAACTCTCAAGCATGCTGAGGGAAAAAAAAGCATAATCACACCCTTTGTCTCTGAGCTTCCTCTTAACTTCTACAAAGGATTTACATTTTTTCTAGGTAGCTATGCCATAATCTGGGTAAAAGGATTTTCATTTACCACTGTATTCTACCTCCCCAAGTGTGCAAGCCACTTCCAGCATACCCACCTTATCTCTGTATCTTAGCCTACACACTATCAACATGCGTGGAGATGCGCCAGGTTTGAGCCCTTCCACCAGGAGCTCTATGTGCTCTGTCCACATAAAACGCTCCTTCCACGTTCAAACCTGGTAACACCGTAGGAAGCCAGATTTCATAAACAGTTCCACTGGTGCTGTTTCTTTGCCCTCAGGCAATCCAAGAAGGAACACACATTGTTGTGTCTAGATTGATCTTCCAAATCTGCCAGTTTTGTCTCCTGGTTCCTTAGTTGGCTAGTGTGTGCGTTCAACAGTTCATCTGCGCCATCTGCTCTTGTACGCAAATCTTTAATTTGGTTTATCTACATCCTGACACAACAGTGTTACTGTGATTGCCACCTCGTAAATCTTCTCTACTATTGCCTTATTTCCCTCCATGATCAGATGTTTAATATCCAGATTAGATAGCGGAGTGGCGTTTCCTCCCATGTCAACGACTCTTGTAGCTGTTTTGCGCCATTCTAGTGAGCCTGTCCTCAATCGTGTTGCGGGACTTTGAGACCGCGCTTGAACCTCCCTTAAGTTTTGGTGGTATGTGAGCAAACACAAGTTCTCGCTGGTGGTAATCCATGGCGCGGTTTAAAAGCAAGCACAATTCTACTCCTCAGAACACCAGTCAGTTCAATGCTGTTTCAAAACTGTAATCCACAGGGCACTCTGCACTCCCTCAAATATCTCTCAGTGAAGGAGTAACCCCACCACATCCTTGAGGGCCTGAACCTCCCTTCATCGCATAACAGACAACCAGCCAAGTGAGCAGTTAAAAAGTCAGAGATAGGGAGGTCACCATGCGCCCAGCAACCTCCACTTGCAATCCGCGAGAGGTGCCTGGTTGCTGTAGCCATCTCCTATATCGTAAACTGCCCCTTCATCTGTGTAATCTTATTGTATATGGCCCTTCTGCCTCCACTGCTCGGCCCTCCAGTACGTTAGAAATGGGCAGCATTGTCCTGCGGTTCTTCAATGTGGGCCAGCCCCTTAATCTCCTCACTGTTCAATTCCTGTCCATTATTGGCCTATGGTTGTGTGTCACCCAAATATTTATATTTAGGTCATGACGATCTATGCACATTTTGAAACTCTTACCATTTTCTTTAGGTACCAGCACCACTGGAGCCAACCACTCGGCAGATTCAATCTCCTCCATCATCTTTACATCAAGCAAAACTACTCAATTCTACTTTAAGCGGGTCCAACATGAGGTATCGTACGTTCTGAACTTTATGCACTACAGGCTTCACACCTTATTGAGGACTATGGCTCTCATTATGACATTGGCAGTAAGTTTCGCTTACCGCCATGCCGACTGCCGCCAACATACCGCCACTGCGGTGGGTTACTGCTACCCCTATTATGACACACACATAGCAATCTGTCACTATATAACCACACACACAAGTCCACCAGCCCAAAGGTCAGTGATAAACTGGAGGTTTCCAAACCCACACCGTTACACCAACAGAACTACTCCCACAATATTATGACCCATGAATCACCACAGTGGACATCCATTGGCGCCACCCTCAAAATACACACACACATACAAAACAACACTACATTGGATAATTCAAATAACACATACCTGACACACATACACACACCATACCCACACTAATACCACTATAAAACATACACCCACATTACCCACAACCCTTTATGACTAGAAAGAATTGCCAACAGAGAGAGATCCAGCAAGAGCACCCACATAACCAGAGCCACAAAACACCATCACCCATACACCATCCACACACCTTACAGCACACACCCCAATACATCAACCCACACACCCTCACCCACACCACTCACACTACACCCATGGCACCACAACAATACCCCAGGTTCTCAGAGGAGGAGCTAAGGCTCATGGTGGAGTAAATCATCCGGGTAGAGCCACAGCTATTCGGATCACAGGTGCAGCAGACATCCATCGCTAGGAAGATGGAGTTATGGCAGAGAATCGTGCACAGGGTCAACACCGTGGGACAGCACCCCAGAACAAGGGATGACATCAGGAAGAGGTGGAATGACCTACGGGGAAGGTGCGTTCCGTGGCAGCAAGACACCAAATAGCTGTACAGAGGACTGAGTGTGGAACCCCACCTCTTCCACCACAACTAACAACATGGGAGGAGCAAGTCTTGGCAATCATGCATCCTGAGGGCCTGGCAGGAGTAGGAAGAGGACTGGACTCTGGTAAGTTAACTCTATACTACTACTACCCCCTTACCTGCATGCCATCACATACCCTCACCCCTACCCTCACTCCAATCACTCAACCACCTCCCACACACCCCACCATCACAACCCACCCTTCCCAATACCAAACCCTGCATGCAACACCAATGCATGGACACCCATCACAGACCTGCATGGACAACTATCATCAGTGCATTCACACTAGAGACAATCACCTAGCTCACCAAATAACACCTCACACAAAGGCTAATCTACCAGGGCAATAACAACCATAGAGGGCAACACACCCATGCACAAGATGTCACACGCAGAAACAATAACACTGCATTTACATCCCTACAGGTCCTCCAGTTCACGTCACTGGAGAAGAGGTGCCAGCAACATCCAGTACCCCCTAAAAAGAGGCCCACAGTGATGTCAGCAGTGCTGCTCGCCTGGATCTAGATGACCAACCTGGCCCATCAGGGATCTCCGGACAGTCGGTTACCCAGGCACAGTCTCATACCACCACAGAGCCTCCCCCCTCAGGAAACACCAGCACAGCACCCACCCAGCGGGCCCATACCTCTGTCCCAGGACACATCAATCAGCAGTGTGTGCACCACTACAGGGACCCCAGGGCACATCACAAACACAGGACGATCAGGGACCTGGGGTCAGTGGTAGTGGGCACACGGTTAAGGGGAGAGAGGCACAGGACAACAGGGAAGCTGGGAGGACTGCTGTGCGACAGGGGGAGGACAAGCCCAGGGAACCGACTCTCCAGGAGGCACTCACTGCGATCCTGGGAGCATACCACCATTCCCAGGAGACGATGGGCCAGATCCTGGACAAGTTGCAGAAGAACTAGCGGCTGCAGGAGGGACAATACCTGGGGATCAGGGAAGACCTGAAGGACACAACACCACCATGGTCTCCATTGCAGGGTTTCTGGCAGATAATGGCCAACACCATGAGGGAGGCAGTGGCACACCAATGGGCCCCTACCACTAGCCAAACCGATGAACAGCCCTCCACGTCCGCTGCAACTTGTGGACAGGAGGCACTGCCACAGGACCGACAGGCCACCAGCACCCCTCCTCCTGCAGAAGGAGAACCACCCTGCAAATGTTCCCTGTGGTACAGGCAGAAGCCAGAGACTATTGCCAAGACCCCCGCCACGAAATAAGACTCTCCTGAATGTCACCCTTGTGTCCCACTCTGTTACTCTGTCCACCTTGAACTGCCATTGCTCCCCTTCCTATGCCCCATTGGACAATGCACCTGTGATACAAATAGACTGGACTCTATCCTGGACTTTCCTCCACCATCACCCAAGCCCATTGCACATCCCCATTTACTCCTTAGCACTTAAATAAACACCCTTTGGAAAAATACAAGTATGGAGTATGTCAAATGATTCAAGTATGTATTCGTTTAACAAGGTTCAAACATTGCTATTAAACTGTACAGTAATGTATACATAGGAATGACCTGTAGTTGACTGTAGTCAACACACCAGGAGCCAGAGTCAGGCACAGATATCTGAAAATAGAGATGCCAAAGGGTACAGTGAGTAGCCATAGAAGTGGTAAAATCAGCCTGCCAGTGACAATTTCAATCACAAAACTGTCAATGAAATGTTAAGTTACACTGTCTTACCTGTGTGTCATTGGAAGTATTGATATATGATTGCACTTCTGTTGTCCTCATCCTCATCCTCATCCTCTGCCTCCTCTTCTTCACTGTCCACAGGGTCCACTGCTGCCACACGCCCATCTCCAGCCTCATCCTCCTGCAGAAAATGCACCTGGCGATGTAAGGCAAGGTTGTGCAACATACAGCATGCCACGATGATTTGGAAGATCTTCTTGGGTGAGTAGCACAGGGAACCACCTGTTAGATGGAGGCAACAAAACAGGGCCTTCAGGAGGCCAAATGTCCTCTCTATGATTCTTCTTGTAAGCCCATGTGCCTCATTGTAACGTTCCTCTGCCCTTGTCCTGGCATTCCTCACAGGGGTTAGCAGCCATGAGAGGTTGGGGTAACCTGAGTCACCTGCAAATATCGAGGGACAACTGTTAGACACATACTAACCCTTAGGGCCCACACGATACCCATACACCAACATATACTGGGTGGGAACCAGGGATCACCTATTAGCCACACCCGGTGCCCCTGGAGTTGAGCCATCACATATGGGATACTGCTATTACTCAGGATAAAGGCATCATGTACAGACCCAGGATACTTTGCCTTGACATGGGAGATGTACTGGTCTGCCAGGCACACTGTCTGCACATTCATGGAGTGAAAGCTCTTTCAATTTCTGAACACCTGTTCATTTCTCTGGGGTGGGACGAATGCAATATGTGTACCATCAATTGCCCCAGTGATGTTGGGGATATGACCCATTGCATAGAAATCAGCTTTCACTGTGGCCAAATCCTCCGCCTGGGGGAACACGATGTAGCTGTGCATGTGTTTAATCAGGGCAGACAACACTCTGGTCAACACTATTGAGAACATTGGCTGTGACATTCCTCCTGCCAAGCCTACTGTCACTTGGAAAGAACCAGTTACCGAGAAATGGAGCACTGATAGGACTTGCACAAGAGGAGGGATCCCAGTGGGGTGACGTATAGCAGATATGAGGTCAGGCTCCAATTTGGCACACACCTCTGTGATTGTGGCCCTGTCAAGTCTAATGTGCCTGTCCTCTATTGTTGCCAAGTCCACCAGGGGTCTGTACACGGGGGATGTCTCCATCTCCTATTCGTCCGCAGCAGTTGCAATCTATATGGCAAAACGGTGAGCAGCTGGTCAGTACCTCATAATTCGAACCACTACACTTCATTGCGTGTTGTGATTTTAATTGTATATTGTTGGAGGAGTCCAAATGGTGCTTATGTGTACTGTGACGTAGTTGAGAGCCATGGCCTGCCACCCCCCCCCACTGAAATGGCATCTGTCTGTCGTGTATGGAGGGACATGTTGAAATTATGTAATTCTGCCGACATTCTGCGCCGTTGCGGAAGGCGGTTGAGAACCGCCGTGCAACTCCTCATTGGTTATTATTGGTCCCTATGAGGTACAGTGGCCAATGGTGATGTACGTCAGCGGTGACGGGACGTGACCGCCATTTTCTATCTGTTTACTCACTTGCTACCTGACCTTCAACAGGAGAGGACCTCCACTGCATGTGCTGCTGTGACCTGTGTCTGGAACCGACCATGGCTTGTGTCACTGGGGAAAGTGCCCCTGCCTTCACCTCGGCGGAGTTGGAGAGACTGGTGGATGGGGTCCTACCCCAGTACCGAATGCTGTGTGGGCCTCCAGACCAACAGGTGAGAACACTGTGAGCACGATGTATGGGGCATGAAAGCATGGAGTGCTGTGTGTGAAGGCCTCGTGTAGGGGGGGTTGTGGATGGGCCTTGGGCAGCGTGCAGCATATATGCTGGACCCTGTCTGTGCGTAATGGCATGGGAAGGGCCATGGTGGGCCATGAGTGTAACATGCAGGACGGTCTGACTGATACCTTTGCCTATGTGTATTTCTCTGCAGGTCAGCGCCCATCAGAAAAAGGGTATATGGCGTGCCATCGCCAATGAAGTGCGGACCCTGGGGGTCTACGGCAGGCAGAGCACCCACTGTCGGAAACAGTGGTAGGACCTGAGACTCTGGGCATGGAAGACGGCAGAGGCCCAGCTGTGGATGGCCTCCCAACGAGGAAGGGGTGCCCGTCGAACCCAGACCCCCCTGATGGCCTGCATACTGGCGGTTGCCTATCCGGAGCTGGATGGGCGCTTGGGGGCATCACAGCAGCCACAAGGGGGTGAGTACAGTGCCCCATTACACTACATACACGTGGTGGGGTGGGGGATGTGGGCCTGTGGGTGCACCTAGGCCAGGCCTGACACTGCAGGGTAGGTCCCATGTCGAGGAGGGTCTGATGTAAACGTTCTCCAAACAGGCTAGTAGGCCTCCACTACTGGGCAGGGGTCTGTGGGTCTCAGGTATGCTGCAATTGGCGTTAGGTGTCCCTTTACATGGGCTGGTGACTAGCATTGTGACTGGTAGTGCATTGCATAGTGCGTAGGGCTGTTCCCTGTGTGTGAGGGTGCTGTGTATGCCAACGGTGGTGTTGTTGCCGCCATTGACCAAGTGTATCCTTTGTCTCTTCCCCCCCTTTTTTTTTTGTCACCCTGCCTTTTTGTGCATTTGCATCATCTGGTGGAGCAGCAGAGGCACTGATGACGGCGGGAGCTGCATCCAACATGGTCCTGGAGGCCAAATCCACCGACCGTGAGGGCACCAGTGGGACGGAGGGTGAGGGGAGCACCACAGCAGAGTCTGGAGGGGACAGTTCTGACAGTGATACCTCCTCCGTTGGAAGCTCCCTGGTGGTGGCAGACAGCGCTGTGCCCACCCCAACTACAGGTACAGCCGCCACCCCCGTGCCAACACTGCCCTCCCAGCAGCCCCTCAGTGAGTTGCCGGTGCCCGCTCACCCAGGAGGGTGGGCATCTCCTTCGCCCCAGGCACCTCAGGCCCTGCCCCAGATAGCCCTGCTGCCCTGAGTGAGAAGGCTATTGACCTCCTGCGATCAATCTCTGTTGGGCAGTCAACCATTGTGAATGCTATCCAGGGGCTGGCAGGGCATTTGCAACATACAAATGCATTCCTGGAGGGCATTCACTCTGGTGTGGCGGCCCAACAGAGATCATTCCAGGCTCTGGCCTCCTCCCTGATGGCAGCCATTGGCCCTGTCTCTAGCCTCCCCTGCTGCTGCCAGTGGTGCTGGTGGCGGTGCTGCCAGTGGTGGGGGGAGGCTCCAGCCCTTCCCCTGCAGCCTCAGACGGCTGCCCACTGAGGCTGCTGCTACTGCCAGTGGTGCTGGTGGTTGTGATGGTGGTGGTGCTGGTGGCGTGCTGCCAGTGGTGGGGGGAGGCTCCAGCCCTTCCCCTGCAGCCTTGGATGGCTGCCCACTGGGGCTGCTGCCAGTGGTGCTGGTGGCGGTGCTGCCAGTGGTGGGGGGAGGCTCCTGCCATTCCCCTGCAGCCTCGGATGGCTGAAGCGCCATGGTTGGTGGTGGGGGCTCAGATACTGTCACAGCACCAGGCCTCCTGACCCTCCTGCTTGCAGGGGAAGGACCTTTGCCCTTGCCCTTGGTAGCTGGTGGTGCCTCCTTGGCCTTGGCAGCTGGTGGTGCCTTCTTGCCCTTGGCAGCTGGTGGTGCCTCCTTGCCCTTGGCTGCTGGTGGTCCCTTCTTGCCCTTGGCAGCTGTGGTGCATCTTTGCCCTAGGCAGCTGGTGGTGCATCCTTGCCCTTGGCAGCTGGTGGTGCCTTCTTGCCCTTGGCAGCTGGTGGTGCCTCCTTGCCCTTGGCAGCTGGTGGTCCCTTCTTGCCCTTGGCAGCTGGTGGTTGTTCATTGCCCTTGCCCTTGGCAGCTGATGCAGGCCCACTGCCAGTGCTGATGGCTCGTCTCCTTGGAGCCTCTCAAACCTGCAGTAGCTGCTGAAACTACAGTGGCCGTGGACTGGGTGGCTAAGGTGCTGGCCTGGGTTCTGCCCACCCTAGCCCGAAGTGAAGGATGGGGGGAGGTAGGGAAGAGGTCAAGGGTGGAGAGGAAAAGCTTCTTAGGGACACTGGGGGGAAGAGGGGGAATGTTTGGGGGTGGATCAAGAGGGAGTGATTGTAGGAGGTGTCTGCTGTGTTTGGGTGCAGGTGCATGGGCTGGGTGCTGTTGTGAGGTGGATCACTGTTGGGTGTCAGTGTGCTTGCGTTTGTGTACTTTGGGAGGAGGGGGCACAGACACAGTGGGAGAGGAAACAGGGGGCGTGTGCATGGATGTGTGGGTGGTGACTGCCAGTCAGGTGCGTGTACTGATGGGCGTGATGGTGGTAGTGGATGAGGATGTAGTGCATGCAGGTGTGAGTGGAGACGCTACTGGGAGGGAGGTGGAGGACAGGGAGGGAGGGGGAGGATGAGGAGGAGGGGGACACAGTGGAGGCAGTGGATGTTGGTATGTCTGCTTCTGGATGGTGTTTGTGTGAGTGCCTGTTTGATGATGTGTGGTGCTTGTGTTTGCCTGAGCCACTCCTGTGTGTTGTCTTGGGTGCATGCTGGTCTGCCTGTGTGCTTGGGATAGGTTGGGGTTCATGGGAATGGGACTGGCTATAGGGGAAGGGCTGGAGCCTCCCCCCACCACTGGCAGCACCACCACCAGCACCAGCACTGCCACCACTGTGAAGCCGTTGCCGCCGACGGATGGACTGTAGTCCTGCCTCCATGGAGTGTCCTGCATCCTGCCCACTGCAAATCTTGTGGGTATGACACCCAGGTGAGAGACTGTGACCTTGCACTCCCCATGTGTTGCATCACAGGGCACAAGGCCCCCTCCAGAACCAGTGGAAGAAGGCATCCACTCATCCCCTCCTTGCCAGGATGAAGCACACTGGGCACAAGGCCCCCTCCAGAGCCAGTGGAAGAAGGCATCCACTCACCCCCTCCTTGCCAGGATGAAGCACACTGGCCACAAGGTCCCCTCCAGAACCAGTGGAAGCAGGCATCCACTCACCCCCTCCTTGCCAGGATGAAGCACACTGAGCACAAGGCCCCCTCCAGAACCAGTGGAGAAGCCACCCACTAGAGAGACTGTGGCCTTGCACTCCCCAGGACCAAGCAGTGGGCAAACCATCCACTTGAGAGGCTGTGGCCTTGCACTCCCCAGGACCAAGCAGTGGGCAAACCACCCACTTGAGAGACTGTGGCTTTGCCGTCCTCAGGGCCACACAGTGGGCAAACCACCCACTTGAGAGACTGTGGCCTTGCACTCCCCAGGACCAAGCAGTGGGCAAACCACCCACTTGAGAGACTGTGGCTTTGCATTCCCCAGGACATCGCAGAGGGCATGTATCCCCTTTCAGGAGCAGTGGCGTTGTACCATCTTCCCCCTTCCCCCTGAGGTGCCATGTATTTTCAACCTGATGCCCCAGCAGTGTTGTCTCCGTATTGAGGCAGGAGTCAAGTGGGGCCCTGGCCTATGTGATATGGCCCCGTGGTACACGGACATTATGGACTGGGCAGTGTCCCTACATTTGTATATCTGTAAATACTGTTTTGATTTTTGAGATTGTATTTCTAGTATTTTATCTTATTACACTCACTTTCTTCAAATCATTTTGTCCTTGCATTATTCCTGAGTGGTGCTTGGTGAATATGTAATGTTACTGCATCAGTTTGTGTGTATGGTGTTGGGGGTGGGGGTGTTGCGTGTTGCATGTGTGTGTCACTCTCTTTTTCCTCGCCCCTCCCCTGTGTGCTAGGCGGCAGTACTCACCGTGGTCGTTGTCGCCGGCTTTGGTATTCCTGGTGTAGGAGGAGGTAGACCAGCACCGGGAACACCTGCAGTTCGGGCTCCATGGCATTGTGGTTCTTCCCTGAGTCTCCATAGGTGAGTCCTTTGTCTTCTGTGTACTGTTTCCACCGTGCTTTTGATGTCGTTGGTACTGAGCCAGAAAAGGTGGCAGATGTAATACTGTGGGCGGTACATTGTCTTCCGCCTGTCTGTTGGCGGTTACCACCGCGGTGGTCGGTGTGTTAAAGTGGCTGTCTGTGTTGGAGGTTTCCGCCGTGGTTAAAATTCCATTTTATTTACCGCCGGCCTGTTGGCCGTATTACCGCCGCTTTATCACTGACCGCCAGGGTTGTAATGAGGGCCTAAATACCTTACCTTTCTGAAGGTTTTTCTGTTTCTTTGGATTTCATGCGCCCATCTACATTGTCAATATTCCTTCCTCATCTTGTTTACCCAACCGGATGTGTGTTCAGCACCTTCAATCATATCAGTTTCTTTGAAATTGGGGTTTCATGGTAAATTATTTTCTTGAACTCTCATGTTGTTAGTCCGGCACACTAATTGATCCCTGGTCAGTGAATCAGTTAATTCTCCAAATTTGCATGTTTCGGGAAGATTTCTTAAGCATGCCACATTCTTGCCTATGCATCCCGTTTTACCTTGCTGAGGTGCGAAGAAATTATGCCTTTAACAAACGACATTTATTTGAGTTCCAAAGTGCAATTCCAACATTTTCACAGATATATCATATTTGCATCCCTGGGTTCACCATCAGAATTTCCAATATTTACCTCCTTTAAGCTTTTTAAATATTTCTCTTCCACACCAAGATTATGTACTTACACATTACACACCCTGCTTCCTAGCCGCAGAAAATGCTTTGCCACCAATTACTATCAAATAAGAGTTGAGAAACGTCTTCCATCTAGACCAATGCAAAGTTGGTTCACATGCATGTGATAAAAGTCTTAGTGGTTGTGCTACTCCAGTTGCCGTCATTTTCCACACAAAACAAACTCAAACGATAGGCTAAAATAAAGTGTCAAAACAGTGAACCAATCCGCAACACACTTCATACTCCAAAGATCCTTAAGACCATATCCAGTAACCTCCAGAAGTAATTTCCACCGCGTACTGATACTGTACCTAAATCAGTTTCTCACACGCTGAAATGCAGCTACTATTCAGTTTCAAGGATCATCAACAATGCCGATTATTGGGAGTATTCCTTATAAATAAACTGCTTGGAGATATCCAACACTTTTCTGTAGCTTGATAAATCATGTGGGAACTTGTGCCAATACGCCACTGGAGGTAGGCACACCATGCCCCGCTACAAAATAGTGTCAACATGTTACGTCATTTGACTGGTGTAAAACCATCGCTATGTCTAAGCGTGTCCAGAACACTGCAGCCCACAAGAAGTGTTCGCCACAAGGAACATACGGAGGATGCCACGTAAGGATGCCCAGACCTTTGCACGAGGGTAAGAATTTTGCAACTTTTGTAACGTAACTCAAATGAAGCACTTCAGATTCAATGGCGTTCTTGAAATGCAATAGAAGAGATGTGTAAAATGCAAAATAAACAGTTGAGGCTTTTCAACAATGCCTGGAGTTGTAGGACCAGAGGTTGATGTTGCCAGTTAGACTCGCTTACAGGAACAGATCCAGAGATGTAATGTATATTGGCAAGTTTTTTCCGGAACCGAATAGCAACACCAAAACAGACCGTACCATCTTACAGGTCTTCTCCATCTGACACTAACCCTGCGCAAACATTCTAACATTGCACTGTATTGTGACAGTGAACAATCCACAATAGAATAAAGGGGATCAATCAAGAATAGTATACAGCAGAGTGCTCACAGAAATCCTACGCAAATTTGGTGAACACCATCTAGTCTTAATTCAGGTGGCTGTCACAAATAGATGTAGATGCGTTTGCAACACTCACACTTTCATGGCATCAAATTTACTTGACCAATCCAATTTAACAAGCAGTGAATAGGAAAGAATGACATGTTAGTATAAATGATGAAAGTGAAAAAAACATGTAAATATCAGTCAATCAGTCGACTTGTGGAACGTGCCTTTTCACACGTGAGGGTATCCAGTTGCTGCTTGGGTCCAGGGTCTCAGTCCAACAGCCAGGTTTCTAGCATCCTATGGAACTTCTGTAGAGCAGTGGAGGTCCTGGAATGCAGGGGGAGGGGCATTCGGGGCTTTGGCTGTGAGGTAGGAGAAGGTTGGCCCTCCTGCTCTACTGCGTTGTATGCAGGGGGTATAGGCCAGAGAGAGGGAGATGGATTGAAGGTGTCTGGAGGGCTTGTGGAATCTCAGGCAGTGGTTGATGTAGGAGGGTCCAGGGTAATGCAGGGCTTTGAATGTAGGGTAGAGGAGCTTGAACTGCCATCCCTTCTGAACCAGGAGACAATGGAGTTTTTTGAGGTGGGATTGATGTGGGTGCAACAAGGGAGATCCAGGATTTTTGTGAAGTTACCTTAGCTATTACACAGGCACGTTATTTTAGCTCAACTCTGCAGCTTGTGCCCTTTCATTCCAAGGCATGCATTTTTATTACTCTATTATTTTAGCAGAAACCTTATCGTGGTGGAGATGTTTTTATTATTTTATCAGCTTGTCCTTTTACACAGACTTCTGTTATTCTTTTCTCTACACAGCATTCTCACTCTGTACTCCATCCAAGGTTGTATGTGATAAGCTATGAATTATTGCTGGTACAAAGCATTCACATTATACCCAACTCTTACACTCAGAAATATATGTGTTGTCACATCAGGGCAGTTTTCTCAGAACAACAGATGTGTTATACGACACTTCCCTGCCACCTTCATGATAGAGGGGAATTCCAACCAGTTGCCATTGTACACTCCACGTTGCCTTTGCAAGTTTCTGCTGAGACCTGACGCAGTCTCTCCCTCCATGTGGGAGAATTGGCAGTAGACAAACAGACCTCTTCTTTACCTACAATCACAGTTATGGGGGATGGTGTTCTCCCTGGTGGCCTAATGGGCAGATTAGGGCCAAAACTGTTATGCTCTTGCAGGGAATCTTAGTAGTGCAGGTAGGGATTTTTATAATTATTATTGCAACAGTATGGTGGGACTTTTCCTATGTTTCACTTTCCTTGTCACTGCCTTGCTTTTATTATGTTTTATCATCCTCTTAATCACAATACATGCCTTTTTACATAGAACGCAGTTGATTCAATAAAACTTATTGAACCTAGTCCTGCTTCTATTTTGCCTTTCAGACATCTGTGACTGAGAGAAAGGGGTAAGGTCTGTTCCACCCCGATTTCGTTGAGAAATGCAGATGACATGCTAAGGACTGCCACAAATCACCTTCTACTCTTGGGCTCTGGTGAAGTGCTGCTAGCTGGCTGGGAGGGTTAGGCCGGCAGTTGTCACCCAGCACAGGATCAGACTGGGAGGGTTAGGCCGACAGTTGTAACATAGCACAGGATCAGACTCACTCCCCCGCGCCCAGTGGTGCTGCCACACAAATCCAGCAGTCTTGTTACTATTACGAGAGTCTCTAAAACAGGATGAGTCTTGTTGCAGCTTTCTGGACGGTCTGTAGTCTTTAAACTAGGTGGGCCACGATTCCCATGTAGAAGGTATTTCTATAGTACAGTCATCTGCTGGCGAGGGCTTAGGTGATGGTGTGTGTCACGTTTTGGGGAAACCACTTGGAAATCTTACGTAACATGCATAGGAATAAACAAGCAGGAAGATGACACTGCACTGACTCTGGACCTGCCTTCCAGGATGATATCAAGGTCCCAGCTGTGCTCAGCTAGCATTGGAGTGGGCCCTAGTTCTGTGGCCCACCAGGAGGCACTCCAGGGGAAGTTGTTACTGCCAAAGATCAAGACTTCTGTAGTGTCTGTGTTGAGACAGCTATCCATCATCCAATTGGTGTCGCTCATTATGCATTGGTGGAAGTTGGCTTTGGTGGCTGTGGAGCTTTACCGAGAGGGAGCGGATAAGTTTCATCTCATCGGCATAGGATATAATGTTGTGTCTGTGGAATCTGACTATGTTGGCAAGAGAGAACATGAAGATGTTGAAGAGGGTGGGTGTTGGACCCATACGGGGTCATCCCAAACTTTTAGCCTTTTTCCTCCTATATTTTCTAACCCTTTTTGTTGACGTTAGGACTCTGGGCACTTTACTACTGCTGATCAGTGCTAAAGTGCATGTGCTCTCCCTTCTAAATGTGGTATGATTGGCTTATACCTGATTGGCACATTTAATTTACATGAAAGTCCCTTATACAGTGGTATCCCTATACCCAGGGACTGTAAGTTAAATGCTACTCATGGGCCTGCAGTGCAGCTTGCGTCACCCACAGAAGTAGCCTTTCAATCCTGTCTCAGACCTGCTACTGGAGGGCTTACATGTGAAGTTTACTGCCACAGGCACTGAGCATCTTAAGTTACTTGCCAGGTCTAGAACTCCCCTTTTCCTACATATGTCACCCCTAAGGTACGCCCTAGCTAGCACTATGGGCAGGGTGCTGTGTATGTAAAAGGTAGGACATATATCCTTATGTAGTACATTTCCTAGTAGTGACAAACAGCCTATTTGGTTCCTCACTACTATGAATGCTACCTCTCTCATAGGATTACATTGGAAATGCCCTAACATATGTCTAAGTGGTATTGTCTAATCTATGAGGGATAGTGTAGGCATGTTTGGTATGGTTGTAATGGTAGTGAGAAATGCTGCTTACTGGTGTAGTGGATTTTTTAGTAGCATTATAGAAATGCCACTTTTACAAAGTGGCCATTTCTCTGTGCTTATGACTCTGGTGTTTTGCAGATTGACTTCAGTCCATGTCTGGAGTAGAGTGACACCTAGGCTTTGCGCATACCTTTCAGACAGCCTGTACACAGGAAGGGTGGAGGTGTCACAAGAGGGCATCTGCATATTGAATGATCTTCGTGGGCTGGGAGAGGTGGGGCACACCTGCATTTGTAAAGGCTGTGCCCTGGCCTCACACAAAGGGCTTGTTTACAGCCCCCCCCCCCCCACTGATGTCTGGAGCCAGTGCTGGAGGAAAAAGGGGACACTCCTGGAAACAGTTAATGCTGGTTAGGACCCCTTCTTCCCCTTTTGTGGGGGCTGTGCAAAATGAGTATAAGTACAGGGGGCTGTCCCCCACAATTTTAGAGCACTTTTGGAACTGGGACCATACCTCTGCCAGAGAGGCTACCGGAGTGCACAAAGAATTCATCTGAACTGCCCTTCTGTTTGTTGCCCTGCCGCCTAGTGTCTGCTAGGTGGCACAAAGGACTCATCAGGATTGCTTTTCTGCTTGTTGCCCTTCTGCCACTGCTCCAAGACTGTACCCCCCATCCAAAGCACTAGGGAACTACCAGGAGGAACCACTAATGGAACCATGGGGTATGTTGTGTGCTGGCCTGCAGCATAACTGCCCTGCTTTGGGCTCAGGTGTTCTCCAAGGGGTGCTATTTTCCTGCCCCTTGTCCATCCAAACCTGCACTCTCTTTACCCAAAACATGGGAGTACTGTGTGGGTAGCTCCTTGCTTTAACAGCGCATGAAGAGCGCATCACTTTTGCAACAGCGTGGTCAAGGTGCACTCCCCTAAGAGCCGCCCGAGGCACAGGCAGGCCCTCTTCCTGACAGAATTCACTGCATGACCCGGGATTGCCAAATGCTGTCTCGCAGCTGACAACATCAGGAGAAATCACCCCCGTGACCCGGGGATGCAGAGAAGGCGGCTCTTGGCTGGTAACATCAGGGGAAATCACTGCCTCACCCCGGGCTGCCAAGAAGCCGACTCACAGCCGACAATGTCAGGAGAAATCACCGCCAAGATCGAGGGCTGCAGAGAAGCCTGCTCGCAGCTGACAACATCAGGAGAGGATTCCCCTACCAGAGCCCCTCCTCTGCTCAGGGAGTGGAGAGCCTGACTCTGGGCTGTACGGGTTCCCGAGCCAGGAGGCTTGGCCCACCCGTAATGTTATTACAAGAGACATGCAGTCTCCAACAACTGAGGGAGAAGGAGCTGCCTAGAGCCACCCATCCCTCTCACTTTCTCTGCCGATCGGAACGGGCCTAGCTTGAATGTGGGCTCCTTTCCCCCCACAGCAGAATTATCTGTGGCCTTGCCGGTGTTTTGGTCACGGTTGGGGTGGTGAGTCCCCACCTGTGTGAAACTATCTTTTCTGAGGCGGCCTCTATGAGAGGAGCGGGCTCGCCTTCTTTGAGAGTGATATGCTCCCTATAATAGGAGCGCAGGGGCTCCTGAGCTGGACGGGGTGTTTACTGGGATAATAACAGGCCCTTGCAATATTGTATTGTATTGTATTGTAATCGTATTTATATAGCGCTTACTACCCCTGACGAGGCGTCGAAGCGCTTTTCGATGAGTAGCACGCTACTCCGGATCCCAACAAGAATTAGTGATGGCTTAGTATCGTTAAATAATGAGTACAGTTTTAGTATTATTATGAGTTAATTTGAGCCGCAGATATGAGAGTTTGTTAGTTAGATTGACTGGAGTAATAGAGGGGTGGAGGTGGAAAGAAATCCAGAAGTGTTAATTGGGAGTATATCCTTCATTTACTCAACCCAAAGGCTTGGGGTGAGTAAAGGGGGGCAGAGGGGGAAGAGTATGTGGAAGGGTTAGGGAGAGCATAGTAGAAGGGTGAGATGAATGCAGGAGAATTTAGTAGGGTTGTGTGGGAGGTCACAGAGGTAGAGTGAGGTTTGGTGAGTTAGATGTGGAAGCGGAGGGAAGAGCTTAGGCAGAGATATTTAGGAGATGAAAGTGGTAGAAGGGATTTGGGATGAATCAGAGTGAGAATGGAGGAAAGTTTGATAGAGACATGACATAAGAGTGATGAGTAGATAAGTGTGATAAGCTGAGAGCAGGAATTCATAGATATCTAGTATAACAACCCACCCAGGAGCCATGCAATGATCCACGAACATGCCAAGCACAGAAACAACATATACACATACATACATATATATATATATATACACACACACGAATACACACACATATGCACATACAATACATAATTAGAATCATGGGTAAAAAATACTTAGTCAGACAGGTTTAAAGAGTGTGTGTATATTTTATTGATTTGACATAGTAGCAATACATATTTTCCAAAGAAACTATAAATAAATAGAAATATACATATAATCTGAAAAAAAATATTTATCCACATAGGCATATGCAGTTCATAGTTGTTTGAAAAAGGTGGTTATGAAGGAAAGAGCCAACTCTTGAGTAGTTTTCTGAAGACAAGAAAGTTATCTGTGGCTCTTATAGTTGGGGGTAATGAATTCCATAGTTTGGCTGCTTGGACGGAGAAGGATGTACCACCTATAGTCTTTTTCTTGTATGGTAGTGTTCTAAGGCGGGGTGCTAATCTTGAGTGGAGGGTTCTTTGTTGGATGTATTTGGTAATTTTCTTTCTGATAAAAAGGGGTCCTGTTCCATGTATAGCTTTGTGGGTGATACAAAGCAGCTTGAAAGTGCATCTTCTGGCAACGGGTAACCAGTGTAGTGCTCTCAAGGCAGGGGAGATGTGGGCTTGTGGCTTTATATGTAGTAGTAGTCTGGCTGCGGAATTCTGGATACGTTGTAGTTTTTTCATAACAGATAGAGATGATCCATGGTAGAGGCTATTGGCATAATCCAGTTTGGATAGTACAAGCGGGATAGTAGCTTGCACCTTGTGCGGAAATCCGAGGTGGGGGAAGATGCGTTGTAAAGTCTTTAAGGTGATGAAGCTTGTGCGTGCTAATTTGTCTACTTGGGCATTCATAGTTAACTTTAAATCCATGGTGATTCCTAGGTTTTTAACTTCCTTGGATAATTGAGGAGGTGGTCCGAGATCGTCAGGCCAGACGCACAGAGGGTCATAATGTTTCCAGTCACCACATATGAGTACTTCTGTTTTGGAGGTATTGAGTTTGAGATGGCTCCAGGTCATCCACTGATCAATGGCTCTGAGGCAACTGAAGATTTGTGAGTTTTCAATGTTTTTGGGGCCTTCTAATTTAAGTAGTATTTGTGTGTCATCTGCATAGTTGTAGCATGTGAGATGGAAATCATTGATCAGTTCTGGTAAAGATATCATGTAGATGTTGAAAAGCAAAGGTGAGATGATTGACCCTTGGGGGACCCCTGCTTTTGTGAGGTAGGGTTCGGACGAGAAGGGGGGGGGTGTGGATGATATTCGCTCTTTTTTGAAGATAGGAAGTAATCCAGTCGAGAGCAATCCCTTGTATGCCGGCTTCGTGGAGTCTTTCAGTTAGGGTGTCATTGTCAATCGTGTCAAAGGCAGCTGAGAGGTCCAAGAGAAGTAGTGCAGCAACTCCATTTCGTTCGACTGTGTTTTTAAGATCGTCCCAGATTGCCATGAGTGCCGATTCAGTGCTTCTTCCTGGGCGGAATCCAGTTTGGAAGTCTGAAAGTATAGAATTGCCTTCAATTAATTGTGACATCTGGACGAATGCTGCTCTTTCTATCAATTTGCCCAGGAAAGGTCCATTTGTGATTGGTCTGTAGTTGTTGGGGTCTTGCGGGTCTAGGTTTGTTTTCTTTAATAAAGGTCGTATGTATGCCTTTTTCAGGTCTGAGTTGTTGATGATTCTTCTTACAGGTGTGGCAGCAGAAGTAGATAGCAGGATGTTCTTGAAGATTTGTGGTGGGCAAGGGTCAGAAGGGCAACCAGAAGGTCTGCTTGCTTTGACCAAATCCATAAATTCATCCTGGGATATTTGTTTGAAGGACTGTAGAGGTTGGGATGGTTTATAAAGGGGTTAGTGCTGATGGTTTTCTTCTGTTTTAAATAGGAGTCCAATGTGTCTGCCTTGGCTGTGTAGTGAGTTGCCAATTTGTTTGTGAAATCTTGAGTGGTGGGATGACTTCCTTCCATGCATGTAGGTTTTCAAAATTCATTGAGAATTTTATAAAATTCCTTGGTTGTAGATTGAGCATTTTGAATTCTGTCTGAGTAGTATCTTTTTTTTAGCTTTTTTGATTGATGATTTGCATATCCTGTTTAGTTTGTGTAGCTGCAGTTTGTCTTGACTGTTGTTTGTTTTGAGCCAGGTCCGCTGCAACTTTCTGATTTGTTGCTTTATCTTTTTAAGTTCTGTGTTTCTCCAAGGTGTTGGTTTTCTTTTGTTGTGTTTAGTTTTTCTGAGTGGTATTAGGACATCAAAAGCTTCCTGTAGCCACTCATAACGTTTTGGTACAGAATTAATTGTATCTAGATCTGTGTTTGCTGTTAGTTGTGTTTCTAAGTGATCCAAATTGAGTTTGCTCCATGGTCGATAGGTGTATGTATGTAAGTAGTTGTGGGGTGTGTTGATTTGTGGAGTTGTATGTCGGAAAGTTATCATATGGTGGTCTGACAAGGTGGTTGGTGTGATGCTATGAATAGTAACGAGTTCAGGCTTAGCAAAAATGACATCTAGGATGTGACCTGCGATGTGTGTGGGATTGTGTACAATCTGATGTAGGTTCAATGCGAGTAGGTCAGTGGTGATAGCTTTTGGATGGGGCATATTGGGTTTGTCAAACCAAATGTTTAGATCCCCAAGAATGCATAGATTGGAGTATAGTGTAATAAGGTGTGAGACTGTGTCAAGAAAAGCATCTGGTAAAGTGGAGTTGTTAGTTGGAGGTCTGTAAAGGAGGAGAAAGTTACAGGAGGAAGCTGGAGTAGGGTGGCATCTGGTAAGGAGGGCTTCACAACCTTGTATGGAGATGTTGTCTGTTTTACTGAGGTTCATTGCCTGTTTGAATATAATAGCTAGTCCACCTCCTCTCTTGCCTATACGGTTTTGTGTGATGGTTTGATAGCCCGGAGGAACGGCTTCATGCAACACTGGTGCCATGTCATCTCCCAACCAGGATTCAGTAATGAATAGTAAGTCAGGTTGTGTGTCTGTGAGCAGGTCGTAGATGTGGTGCTTGTTTTTTGAGAGTGATCAAGCATTTATGAGCTGGCAGTTTAGAAAAGGTATGTTAGTGGTAGTGTTGTTTTGTTTAGTAGAAGGGTAAGTAGTGTAATGTAAGCTTGACGCAGGAGTGTTGCTAGTTGTGATAACTGTTTGAGGCTCACAATAGTCTTGCTTTTCAATATAGTGTTCCTCGTCCAGCAGGTTAAGGAGGCATTTTATTGGGTCTGTGTGTGTGGGTGGTGGACTTGGTGGCTGAGAGAGCCATGAGGAGTGTAGTGTTTTTTGTAGGGTAGTTTTATTATGTAACAGACAAGGGGATGCGAGGCTGCTATGAGTGGCATGTTTATTATTTTGTTTGCGTTTGTTTAGTGTGGGTGGAGTATGGGTTAGGGGTGGTGGAGGAGCATGTGGATCATGATGTAAGGCTCTAAATTGTGCAATGGAGGAGAGGCGAGTGAATGAAAGTTGCTGGGTTGGGGTGTTTGTGGTAGGTGTTTGTGAAGAGTGGGGGGGTAGGGGTGGAGATAGGATGGAATTTGTATTCTTTGTGTAGTCCTGGGGGTGGGAGTGGGTATGACGATGAGTGTAATGTAAGTTTGTGTTGCTTTGATGTGCTGATGTTTGTGGTCGGTATTGTTTTTGTGGAATAATGAGAGGGGATATTGGTGTAGTTGTTTTTGGTGAGGGATTTGTATGTGAGTTAGTGCTGCTAAGTGGAATTTGAGTGTTAGATGGGGTGTTGATGTGTTTTGGAGATGAATGTATGAGGTGTGTAAGAGGTGATGGGTGTGTGTCAGGGAAGTAAGTATTAGTTGTGATGACCGGAAGACATAATATGTGTGGTGGGGTGAAATGTGGGGATTGTATGGTTGTGTGTAATTGGTGAAGAGAGGGGAAGAGTGTTTGTAGATGATGTGTTTGAAGGCAGGGTTTGGGCATCGTTATGATGACAGGTGGTCTGTGTGGAGCGAACAGTGTATAGTGTTGCTGGTTAGTATCAGCAGAGAGTGTGTGTCTGGGAAACTGAAACTGAGAGAAATGTATGTTGTAGTTTTGTATTGTGTGGGTGGTGGCAGGCTGTGTTAGTGGGAGTGGACAGAGTAGTGTTTGCTGTGAGAATGAAGGTGTTTGACTGTAGTAGTTGTGGGGGGTATGTGTATATGTGTTGTATGTAGGGTATTGTGTTGGGTGATGGGGCAATGCAATCTGTCTGTGGTCAGTTTGTGATGCATGAGTTGGATGTCTTTGTAGAATATGTGTTTGCATGTTGAGGGATGTGTAGGGGCTGACACCATTCATGGTCATATGTGAATTATGTGAATTGGGCAGCATTTCTGGCCCAAGTCCCTAGTCCCTAGCTGTCCCGAACAGGCCCAAACAGACAACTGCCCTTGTCCTCTCCGCCCTTTGCCTCGACGCCCGGGCTGAGACGCCCTGAATCCTAGCCTTTTATAGCCCTACTGGCCTATAGGAAGCCAGTCCTAACCCTAGCCAATCCAATTTCAAACCCTGATTTAGCCAACTAATGGGAGACCCAGCCCTAATCACCAGTCATAGCCCTATTCCTGACCACCAATCACAGCCCCAGCCCTAAAACCAGCAACCAATCAGAATCCCAGTCCTATCCACCAATCACAGCCCTAGAACCAACAGCCAATCAGAATCTCAGCCCTATCCACCAATCACAGCCCTAGAACCAACAGCCAATCAGAATCTCAGCCCTATCCACCAATCACAGCCCTAGAACCAACAGCCAATCAGAATCTCAGCCCTATCCACCAATCACAGCCCTAGAACCAACAGCCAATCAGAATCTCAGCCCTATCCACCAATCATAACTGCATCCCTGGAGCTAGCAACCAATGAAACACCGTCTCCCAACAACCTATCACAACAGCATATGCAACAACCAAAAGGAACTTATATAAGGAGCAAGTTAACTGAACTCCAGTCCCTGTGGGCAGGGGGAAAAGCAACAGCTGCTCTATTCAGAATCTCCTTGGATACAGACAGGCTGAATCCACACTTCCAAGCTAGCAGAGTCTACTTTCCAGGTAAGGGGTGATTGTTTAAGAGAGAAACACTGCAATAGTGCTGGGCGCACACTCTAAAATCGGGCTTTTTTAAAGGCATATTGGTGCCGTCATTGCGTACGATGCATCCTTTTCTCTATTGGGACCTGGTTATGTTCTCTGCCGTTCAACCAGGTGCTCCGTTTCACCCTAGTGTTTCCTCTGTATTCTATCATGATCTGATGCTTAGTACATGTCGCACAACTATGATTGGAGTGGTGTGCACAATTGCAGGACCTGCCTGATATAAAGTGTGTATGGGGAGGTCATTTTGTATTGGATCTATGCCCTATGGTAACTTTTTCTATGATATGCGCAGGCATAAGGATGTCTTGGCATTTCTGATATGTTTATGATGAAGTGTCTTTTGCTGATAATGACAACTTGACAACTGCTTGTGTAGCAGAGTATTACTGCTGCATGTCGTGTTTGGTCTAATGATGTTTGTGCAATACAGTTTATTTTTATATAACTTGTTGTTGTGTTTCCTTTGTTGTGTATATATTGTGCCACGTGTGGTGTGTGCGTTGTGCAAAAGCTTTACACCTTGCCTCTGGGATAGGCCTGACTGCTCATACCAAGCTACCAAGGGGGTGATCAGGGGTTATCTTGGGTGTGTAACTCCCTCACCCTGACTAGAGTGGTGGTTTCTGCCTGGCTGAGGTGCATACCCAAGCCAACCAGAATTCCCATTTCTAACACTGGTGATCAGCAGTGAGGATAGGACTTGCTCTTACACAATGCCACTGTGACTCACTATTGCACTATAAACTGCACTTAGACCATTATGTGTTTTATTTTTCCTGATACTCTCATTTAGTCATTTTTTCTGGGTTTGCTCTTGCACTTGGGACTCTTGTTGTTTTAAACTTGTGTTTTACCTTGTCAAAATGGAATCTACCTTTGACACTTATCACCTGTTGCTCTACAATGAGGGGGAGTTAAAGGGATTCTGCAGGGAGACGGGACTACCAGAGAGTGGGGACCTCGTAAAAATCCTGTACTATTTTGAAAGGGTCCAGGAAAGAGTGTCAACTCAGAACCAGGGGGTAGTGGTTTTGAGGAAGACCCTGAGGAGGACCCTGAGATTTGTGAGGACTCTGAGTGGGAGGGTTCCCAGTTCACAACCCAGGAGGACAGTGACCCTGAAGAGTTTGAGGCAGAGGGAGAAGATGACTGGGCAGGGGTGCCAGTAGAGAGAGAGGACTCCATAGATAGGGAGTCCCTTTCTGAGTCCTCTCCTAGGAGCAGTGTCACCTCCAATTCCCTGTCGCCTGAGGAGCTCAGAGATAAACGGGAAGAGAGGGACCTGAGGTTGCAGCTAGCACCACTGGCTGTGGTGGAGAGAAAGGCTGAGGTAGAGAAGGCCTTAGTCCAGGAGAGGATAGCAGAGGCTGAAAGGACCTTTGCCAGGGAAAGACTTGCTCTTGAGCACAGTCTGACAAGTCTGAACTCACCAGCACTGCACGTGGAGTCCTGTGGTGGCAGCAATTGTAAAGGTAGTGTCAGGGACAATCCCCATATGTCCACAAACTTGGTGCCTGGGTTCAAAATGGGGGAAGACATACATCAGTGGCTGTGAGAGTATGAAGAGGCTCTGGTAGTGAGCAGGATCCCTGAGAAGGTTTGGGGGACTGGCCTGGGGAGCTATATTCCTGAGGGCAGGAGGCATGCCCTACTGGCCCTGGAAGAGGATGACAGACAGGTTTATTCTCTCATGGAGAAGGCGCTGATAAGCATCAAGAGAAGATTCCCCTGCCAGAGCCCCTCCTCTGCCCCTGGAGCGGAGAGCCTGACTCTGGGCTCAATGGGGTCCCGAGCCAGGAGGCTTGGCCCGCCCAGCGTGTTGTAACAGGAGACGCGCAGCCTCCAACGATGAAGGGGCATGGAGCTGGCTGGATCCTCTCCTCCCTCTCCCTTTCTCTGCCGATCAGACCGGACCTAGCTTTAGTGTGGCCCCCCCCCCCCGGGTGGGATTACCTGGGGCCATTGGGGGGGCCTTGCTGGCTTCGTGGCCATGGCTAGGGTGGTGAGTCCCCACCTGTGGGAAATTATCTTTTCTGAGGGGGCCCCCGTGAAAGGAGCGGGTCACCTCCCTTGAGAGTGCTGTACTTCTTATAATAGGAGCGCAGGAGCTCCTGAGCTGGACGGGGTGTTCCCTGGGATAATTACAGGCCATTGCAATATTGGTTCCATCATTGCGTATGCTGCAACTTTTTCTCTATGGTGACCTAGTTCTGTTCTCTGCCATTCACCCTGGTGTTCCGTTTCACCCTCAGTGTTTCCTCTGTTTTCTATCATGACCTGATGCTTAGTACATGTCGCACTACAATGATCGTAGTGATGTGCATGATTGCAGGACCTGCCTGATATACAGTGGGAGGGGGGGTAATGTTGTATTGGATCTATGCCCTATGGTAACGTTTTTAAATGATATGCGCATGCATGAGGATGCCTTGGCATTTCTGATATGTTTATGATGATGTGCGTTTTGTTGATAATGACAACCTGACTACTGCTTGTGTTGCAGAATACCAGTAACATATATGTTTATCTCACTACTGCTTGCTTTGGCAGAGTACTAGTAACCTGTGTAATGTTCTGACAGATGCTTGGGTAGCAGGGTATTACTGATGCATGTTGTGTTAGGTTAATTATGTTTTATGCAATACAGTTTCTTTTTATATGACTTCCTGTTGTGTTTCTTTTGTGGTGTATTTATTGTGTCACGTGTGTTGTGTGGGTTGTGCAAATGCTTTACACCTTGCCTCTGGGATAGGCCTGACCGATTGTGTCTTTCTGACAGTGGGGCTGAGTGATGAGTCTTGATGGACTCCGCAGATGATTGGTTTGGGTTCGGCAGTGTAGGGTGGAAGGTTGACTTGTTGTGTTCTGTTGGTGAGAAAGGAGGCGATCCATCTGAGGGTGACTCCTTGGATGTCTGTGTAGTGAAGTCTGGCAATGAGCGTGTGGAGGGAGATGGTGTTGAAGGCCACTGAGAAATCGAGGAGGATAAGGGCGGCTGTCTCTCCATGTCCAAGAGTGCCCAGATGTCATCAGTGGCCATGATCAGGGCTGTCTCAGTGCTCTGAATGCTGCAGAATCTGGATTCATCCAGGAAGCGATTGTGTTCCAGGTAGATGGCGAGTTGTTGGCTGATGGGTTTTTTGATTACTTTAGTCTGGAAAGGGAGCAGGGAGATTAATCTGTATTTGCTAAGGTATATATTGTGTCACATATTTGCTGAGTTTGTTGGGGTCCGCTGAAGGTTTCTTCAACAGGGTTTTGACTTCTGCATGCTTCTAGTCTTCTGGGAAGGTGGCAGAATCCAGTGAGATAATGAATAGGGTGGAACGTTTGAGGCAGATCCTGGAGGCTCCTAGGTTGAAGATGTGGTGAGTGCATGGATTGGATGGGGCCCCTGAGTGGGTGGATTTTATGATGGTGATGGTGTCGTGAGTGGTGAGGTGGTTAGCACTGCAACGGTTGTGTGTGTAGAAGTATGGCTGTTGAAAAAGTCTTCGGGCTTGAGATGGGGTTGACATTTCTGTAGAATTTGGAAATTTTGGCATGGAAAAATCTGCAAGCCTGTCCCATAGGTCCGGAGAGGGAGAGATGTTGCTTGATGCCATTGCACGGTTGGTGAATTCTTTGACTATGCAGTAGAGCCCATTCCTGTTGTTGGGAGTTAGCTTTGATGCGCAATGCCAGGGCTTTTTATTTTGTCTCACTTAGTTGGCTATGGCATAGGTTGAATGCTGATTTGTAGGTGGTTCTCTCATCTGGGTCTTTGTTGGTGCTCTGCCTTCTCTAGAGGTGCTTGCAGGGGCGATTGGCTGTCCTGAGGCCCTCAGTGTACCAGCTGGCTTGCTTGGTGGATCTTCTGCGTCTGCAGTCAGTGATCCAGGTGTTGAAGCTTCTGGTGTCCTGGTTTATGTTGTTGTGGTGTTTGGGTGGGTTGAGGGCAAGGGTGCTGATCCATTCAGTATGTGAGGCCTTGTTCCAGCTGCAATGGTGATGATTTGAATGATCCAAGTGTAGATGCCTGGAAAGTGCTGCAGCAACGGTGCAACAGTGATGATTTGAATGATCCAAGTGTAAATGCCTGGAAAGTGTGCCAGTTACACCAATCCAATTTAAGAGGCAGTGAATGGGAAAGAGGAACATGTTAGTAAAAATAATGAAAGTGCTAAAAAGAAATATAAAAATAAACAAGCAATACCTCTATTTTACTATTGCTACAAAGACACATTCTTCACAGTGTTCCTTGACATCCCGCAAGTTGGGCTAAGTGAAGGTGTCAGGGAGCGCATAAAACTATAGCTTAGGCTGTAGGTAACCAGTTTCTGACGGAGGTGGCTGGCGTTAGGCCAGTGCGGCTTGTCTGGACCGTGTTGCCTTGCTCCTCCTGCCTCCTTCTACCCTTTTAACCTAAACGGGTCTCCTTCATTCCTTCTTCATTTCAAGTCTGCAAGTCTTCAATTGGAGTACAGATATCTCACTACAAGTGCCACAAAGCACCTCTTTAAGGATTTACTTACCTACGCTGAGCGACATTATTCCCTCCTCTGAGCTTCCCCAGATTTGAAGTCAGGGCCTTGGAGTCTGTTGCACTATGAGGTCTGGTAAAGTAAGGAAGGAGCACCCAAATCCTCAAAAGCGCAAGAAATGCCACTGTGGTGTCGATGTGGGCAATGCCACCTCGCATTCACCATCAGCCTCTGAAAAGTGGACCTATCCCTCTTCACTTCATCCACTGTAATTACAGCGGCACGTCCTCCACCGGCTGCTGATCCGCCTAGTTCAGCAATTTTGAAGTCTCAAATTTCTGTTGTCCATATGCCGCATTCATGCCCCTCGAAGCTCCGCAAGTCTTCTCTTCTGACTTATTTTAAGAAAAAAGCTAAGTAGGAACTTTTGGCAAATGGTGGGGAGATCAAGCCGGAGTCAGGCCGGAGTGTTGCCATTGAGCCTGCAGTCATTGATCCTCTACCCATTGCTTGTGGTTATTTGACAACAGCGGCACAAGTCCACTGCCCAGTTTCACCCGTCTCTTCCCAGTTAGCATCTCAGAGTGAAGTGAGCCACTCACCACCTTATGAGGACCAGCCGGCTGCATTTTTTCCAAAACCAGAACTTTCACCAATTATTATCTCCAATGACCATTCTTTAAATGCAGGGGAGTGGGTGCCTTCTTTAGCGGCCTCTCCAGCAGTTCTCCATCGGTTGACCGGGCAGGAGGTGCTGACTGTAGGCTGCTGTGAGTCCCCGCAGGATCACAGCATCCCCCCACCATCCAGGCCCCCCGGCAGCCCAATGGACTTGGAGTTCAACTGGCAGCATTCATCCAATGTTACCAATAAGGTCTTCTAGCTGGGATGTTCTCAGCCCGCAAACTGAGTTCATTAAAGGCGAGCTCAATGATCAATTGCTCCTTGACCTTTCCTGTCTTCAATCTGATTCCATGAGCGGTGCTGATAGGGCTTTCAACCCTGTGCCCTCTCCTATGATCACGGTAACTGGCTCTGCCTGGCCTCAGCTTTTGCAAACTCTCCAATCTACTGTGCTGGCTCTGAACTATCACTCCAATAAACTGGACGTCCAAGTTGATCTGCTGTACACACTGGCCTCTTACGTAGCTGGTATTGATCAAAAAATTGAAAACGTCAACCAGCTAATTACTAGAGCACAGACAAGCTCCAATTTTGTGCAACCAACATGCTGCTGTTCTCCAATCATTGAAAGTCTTTCATCTTTACCCACCTTTTTAAGTTCGTTGTATGTGAAATCAAGAAGCTATCTTCAGCTCCTGTCCCTCTGGTGCCCCTGCCAAATCTAAGCTCCTTTTCTGATTTGGCTCAGGAGCCCACTCAACGAAAAACATTGGACGATTTTTTTCTTCCAGCCAAGAGTGTAACCCCCATCACTCTTCTTCGGCCAGTTGCTACTTGAGTCCTAGAGCATGTCATTGCGGCCAACTGTGCTTCCACGATTTCTCCTTTACCTGAACTTGAGTCCACGGTGCCTGCCTCTCCCCATTTTTCCTGTATTCCTGCACAATCTGTTTTAGTTCAACGAATGCCCTCAGGAGCTGATCCAATGGCTCAACTTCCGTTGAGCAAGAGGGAAAAAAAAGACTCTAAACAACTGAACAATAGGCAGAGCCAACCCCCTCAAGGACTTTCAACAAATGTTCAACTGTCTGTTCGTCCTGAGGCGCAGCAGCTTTTGCAGTTGCCGGAGGCCCCTAGGGTAACTTCACCACCCAATCCCTTGTTGACCTCACCCGTTGGCCTTCCCCTCCAGATTGAGCCTGTTGAGGACCCTTTGGTTGGCATTACTGTGCAGGAAACTGAACCCCTCATCAAGGACCATTTGATCTCGGCTGAAAAAGGCAACTTAGGCAGTGTGTCGGTTTCGGTAGCCCCACATTGGGGTAGTGGAGTGCCTGCTCACCCTGCCACCACACGGTTTGTACCCAAAACTGTTTATGGGAATACTGATGGTGATGGTTTGGACTTTGGTTCTTCCAATTTCTTTAATTTGCCATCTGATAATAGAAGCAGCCTTCCTGTAATTTTGCCACCAAGCCTCCGGTCAGTCTCTGCTGATTTTCTGGCCTTGGGGGGCCCTGTGGGCCCATTCAACATAGAGGAAAAGTTACAGCCTTCGTTCCCCCCTGTGTCCCTCCACGACTCCATTGGAACGCTCAACTCTTAAACTTGTGTTTACCCCAGAATATCGCTCCAGGGGCCCTCATGACATACTGAATAGGGGGAATATTTTAAGACTCTTTAATGCCATCCCGGATCTTAACTACATTGGTTCTAAGGACATTGCATTCAATGAATTCTTGGACTCTAGGGGGCCCTACCCAAGGGACTCCACCCTGGTTTCATTAATTTCTGCCACAATAGCTCAGTCTATTCTCTCTAAGAGAGATTTTTTTTTTTTCGTGGGGCATTACAATAACTCCCTATAAGAAGTCTGGTTATCCTGTGTTACTATCAGAATCTCAATGTTTAATGGCTCCCATAGTATTGAAGCCCTTTTCAATTCTGAAAAGTGCCCTATGTGGCACTTCTACTTTTAATGGCACTCCTCGTACCAGCTCTGGTTTCCAGGGGTCCTCCAATTGGGATTGGCTGCCATCTACCCTCTAGCACGGACGCTCCCATTGATCACCACAGGTGGGTGGTTCTGTTCATACACCATGATATCTGTCCTTATGTTCATGGAACATCACTGGGGTTGTGCATAAGTTTGCCTCGGCTGACCTCTTAACATTTTTGAACAGTTACGATGTAATCACCCTGCATGAAATCTGGGCTGAGCACAGCTGTCCGTTGCCAGGGTATTTAGAAATATGGAAATCTGCCCATAGAACGAGCAAGAATGGCTGTGCCAAGGGAGGATTGGCCATCTATGTAACTGCTAAATTAAATGGGAGTATATTGCCACTGGTTTGGGATGATAATTGGATCCAGGGGATTGTCATAAGGAACGGGACTGCGCAGCAGACCCTCGTAGTAATAAATGTATACATTGCTCCTGGAACAAAGGAAAAAAGGGGAAGGCTGTCTTGACTGATGCAGATTGTGGGCAACTTAGTTGGGGAATACCCATGTGCTAATTATCTTATAACTGGTGACTTTAATACAATCCTGTTTCATGATACAATGGAGGCTCTTGAGGGTCTTGATTGCGGTAACCGCCAGTTAATTCATGAACAATCAAGGCCTCAGGGTTGTCTGGATTGTCCATTGGGAGATTACTTAGTAACACACCTTAACAGCATGGGCTTTAAAGTTTTTAATGGCTGTGTACGTGACGATGACCCCCCCCACCCCTCCCCCCGGTGGACAAGATCAGATGGACGCTTCTATTTAGACTATACCATTTGTAATATAGAATTGTTTCCTCTCATTGAAAGGTTTCTGCTTTCCTCCTGGAGTGAGAGCAATCATTATCCACAAATTGTATCTATCAAATCTAGATTTCCAGTATACGGTGTCATGCAGGCAGTGGGTGGCGGTCTTTGTTTCGAGTCACTCAAGCGTATAAAATGGAATGCTTCTATTGGCGGCATAGTATTGACTGAATGTATTAATTGTTTTAACTCTGAGGGATCGGGCTGTGTGTCCCCAATTAAGTTATGGGTTAAACTTTCTTGCCTTTTATGGTCAAAGTTCCATCAATCTGCACGTAACTGCGCTCCATCCCGGTCCTTTGTCATCTCTAGGGAAACCAGGAATCTAAAGAAAGTGCGTAATAGGCTAGCAAGGGCAATTAGAAAAAGCCCCGATTCTGAGTGTTTATTCATTGAATATAAACAACTGAGGAAATATTATAGGAAGGCTGTTTATGACGACTACCAGACCTACCTTAATCAGTTTTGGGTTAAACCTTTAAGCGCAAGCAAAGATCCAAATTCCACGAAATTTTGGTCCCTTATTAACAACCTAAATAGCAACAAAAGGGGCACTGGAGTTGCAGATATTTCAGAAGGAGCTTGGATGTCTTACTTGACTAACCACTTTTTCGCTAGCGAACAGGATGAGAAACTGCTTGATGAGGGGGCCCATAGATCTACTCTTGATCTGTTTAAAATGTGTCCCTTGTTTACAGGGTCTTTAATTCCCTCGCAGGGAGTAAGGAAGATCTTGCAATTACGTCTCCACCATATCATCTCGAGGGCTAAGCAATTTGGAGCCCCCGGTCCCAATGGTCTTCTGAAGGCACTATTCAAACAGGATCCTCTCTTTAGGGCTAACCATTTTGCACATTTGTTTGAGCATTGCCTCTTGACTTCAACAATACCTGAGTCCTGGCGTGGGGCCATCCTTCATCCTCTATATAAAAGTGGTTCAAGGTCAAACCCCACCAATTTTAGGATGATAGCCCTGCTGGACAGTGAGGCTAAGTTCTATGCTAGTCTTTTGTTGCAAGATCTTCGTGCTTGGCCTGAATCGAAGGCTTTAATTTCCATTGTCCAAACAGGGTTTTCTGCTGGCTCAAGCACTTCAACTAATTTATTAGCATTTTCTATTCTGATCGACAGGGCGATTTTGTCAGGTCTGATGCTGAATTGTTGTATTGTGGATTTTAAGGCTGCATTCAATCGGATCCCCTGGAGTGCCCTGTGGGCCAAGCTACAAAACTAGGGCATCCCTCCAGTACTCCTGGCTGCTATCATAGAACTCCATACAAACACCTTGGTCCGTATTCAGCTTGCTGATGGGTGCTCCCACTCCAGGAAAATTCCCACCATCCGTGGTGTGAAACAGGGTTGTATACTTGCTCCCCTTCTTTTTAATCTGTTAATTGTAGACATGTCAACTTCTCTTGACGCCGTTAACTCTCATCCTCCTAAGATTGGTGGCTTTAGGCGTAGTCATCTGCTTTATGGCGATGATCTTGCACTATTCAGTTGCACTAAGATTGGCCTCCAACGGCTGCTTAACCAACTTGCATCTTATACTTCCGCGAATCAATTGGAAGTTAATTTGCTTAAAACAAAAGTCGTCTCCTTTGGGAGGAAAAAACACTCTGGCTTTAGTTGAAATTATAAAAGTTGCAAACTTGTTTCCGAGCAGTCTTATAAATATTTAGGGGTACATTTTGATTCAAGGGGCAGTTTTGTTAAACATAAGAAGGAAATTAAACTCAAAGCAGTGGCATTGCAGGTGGCTTTCTCTAAACTATCTAAAGTTTTAAAGGGGTCAACCCTTCTTCCCCTAATGGAAGTTATGAAAGCAAAGATTATCCCTTCGCTAGCCTATGGTCAAGAAACTTTTTGGGCAAAGGCTCTTGCCTATTAAATAGGCTGGTCAATAAAATCTATAAGAAAATCTTTCATGCTTCACGTCTGGCTTCACGCGTGCAGGTACGGTTGGAATTTGGGCTTCCATATTTGGTGGAAGTTGGTGCTGGTGCTTTTATGAAGCTCTGTTAGAAATTGTATCAGGCCATGGACGGTCACCTGGAGGCAGTCTTGTGGCAAGAAATTAGTGAGTTGAAATCGAAGTGTACTTATTCCCATTTCTTGGTTGAATATAAACGGCGACTAGATGCTGGTGATCTTTGGGTGAGTAATCCCCCCGATTGTTTGTTTGAACTAGATGTTAAAAGGCTTATTCAACTGTATTCTTATCACTCAGACTGTTCTCTCCTCGTTCAACGGAAGCATGCGTGGGCAGTAATTGAATCTTTTAAGCCAGGTACGTCTTCTAGTTTTTTCGCTTGCTCTTATGGGTTTTGGTTGAAAAAGGCCTTCATGTCCTTAAGGTTGGGCGATTGTTTTTTTGTAAAACATCTGCCCCAATGGTACCTATCCCCCCGTGACGGTGTGACATGTAGAGGCTGTAGTAATGCAGACAAAACCATTGATCGTGTGGTTTGCTTGTGTCCAGCTTTACTAAAGGAGCGTAGATTTTTGCTTCGGAGCAAATGGAACAAACTGGGAATCCACACCTGTCAACAGGCTATCATCCAGTCTTTGGACCCAGCCAACCCAACGCTAAATGTGTTATTGACTACATTTATTAAAATTGCACTAAATTCAGTGGCACTGCGAGCAATAAACAGGTATAATCGGAATCTCTTCCACGCTCTTGCCATACTGCCCGTTATTGGGTAGGTCGAGGAGTTCTAACTGCATATGTTGATGTTTAGTGCAATTACTTTTTAATGCACAATGCACTTTAGGGCTGTGCCTATGTATTTTGTACTTTTATATATTATGTAGGGTTCCAGGCTAGGTGGTTTGTTTTATCCTTATATCTCAGGATTGTCTTACACTCCTAAGCAGGATGTCTTCTTTTAATATGTCATGCATGTTTAATTGATGGTGTGTTTTTAGTATGAACTCAGTCTCTGAGGGTATTTATTCTTGATTGCTTTTTTGTTTTCTTTTTGTTTATTTGTATTGGATTTTATTATCTGTACAATAAATTATTCATTCACAGTGTCCCTCATTAAGAGATTGTCTGCATTCACAATAATACCAAGAGCTTCGTAATACTAGTACTGCTATTAGGAATCATGAGGCTAGTGTGAATTTAGAAATGAATATCAACTTGCCGAAATGGAGTTTCCACATTTTTTGCACAATTATTGCTGTGAAAGTAGTAGCAGCTTTTTCTGCTTCTATTGCACAGTAGTTATATAACCATATTTTTGGTGGTTTAAAACAGCTTTTCTCTACGTGCAGGAAAGAAAACCACTTTTAACACATTTAGCATGCTTTCTCACCTTATGACCATCTCTAACTGTGGGCCATTGTGCAAAGTGTTCACACATGTTGTCATGAAAACCCACATAAGTCTTTTTAATGCTATTCACTTGCTAATGAGTCCTCAAAAGAATGACTGACCACCAGCTTGCTAAAAGCTGAAGAGAGCATACAATAATGAACAATAAGTCTTGAGAAACCACTTGTGTCTGAAACACATGTTGACTGACCTGTTGTGAAAGAAGTTTAAGTAACTTAGAGAACATTTTTGTGATTCTAATAAAGTTTTGCAGTATTTGTACTTATGTTTAAAATTTTTTAGAGTGCTATAAAACTGGCCAAAACACAGTGGCGCACATGTTGCACATGTTGTAGAACATCCCAAGATAAACGTCTGGAAATTTTATGCCACACTGCTGTCCATTCAAAATGTTTATACTATTCACCTAGTCCTAGTAAATCCAAAATGCACAATTAGAAAACATCTAGTGAATCAATCAAGCAGGAGTAAAGTGCAACTACAATTGTGAACGGAAATGTGTTGTGCACAGAGGGCTAATGCATGATGGTCTGTTTGCATCAAGTTGTCAAGGCCTGGGATGTGAGGAGTTACTGACAGAGCGGGTCGCATAGACCTATAGCAGATGTTCTGTGATCGTGGCCATTTTGATTCTGAAAAGTCCATTTAGGAAACAAGTCATTTAGTTCAGTTCTAACTTCGGAGAGGGACTGAGTCATGGGCCTTGCAATGTACTAAAAAAACAAAAAGAGCATCTAGAGGGGATTATACGGTCCAGCACACGTTCCCCAATCACTAAATAAACATAAGAAAAGGGCGCGTGGCAAACATTTAGGCCCTCATTACAACCCTGGTGGTAAATCCCGCTGACCGCTGTGCCGACGGCCGCCAACATACTGTGTCCGTGGCGGAAATCCGCAACGGGTATTATGACCCACACTGAGAATTCCACCACTATACAGACACCCACACAAGTCCGCCACACCAAAGGTCAGTGATAAACTGGCAATAGCAAAACCCACACCGTCACACCAACATTAATACGCCCACAGTATCACGACACACGAATCAACGCGGCGGTCATTGAACCATGATAAACCATTGACAGTACACACCTCCGCGCTCAAAATACAAATACACTTACAAAACACAACCACATTGGACAATTCAAAATACACACACCTGACACACATACACACCCAACACCCACACACTCACACCACTATAAAACACACACCCACCTTACCCACAACCCCATACACTGAAACATTTTGAAGAAGCAGAGAGAGAGAAAAGCAAAGACCACACCAGCATTCAGAGGCACACAACACCATCACTCATACACCATCCACGCACAACACACCACACACCCCAACACATCATCCCACACATCACATCTACCATCACCTCAAACATCACTCACACCACATCATGGCACCTCAAAGACACCCCAGGTTTTCTGAGGAGGAAATCAGGGTCATGGTGGAGGAAATCATCCGGATCACAGGTGCAGCAGACATCCATTGCTAGGAAGATGGAGCTATGGCGGAGAATTGTCGACAGGGTCAACACAGTGGGACAGCATCCAAGAACAAGGGATGACATCAGGGAGAGGTAGAATGACCTACGGGGAAGGTGTGTTCCATGGTATCCAGACACCAGATAGCTGTACAGAGGACTGGTGGTGGACTCCCACCTCCTCCCCCGCAACTAACAACATGGGAGGAGCAAGTCTTGGCAATAATGCATCCTGAGGGCCTCGCAGGAGTAGCCGGAGGACTGGACTCTGGTAAGTCAAATCTTTACTACTATATCCCCCCACCCTACCTGCATGCCATCACATACTCCCACCCTCACCCTCACTCCCATCACTCTACCATCTCCCACACACCCCACCATCACGCCACACCACTCCCACAACCAAGCCCTGCATGCAACAACAATGCATGGACACCCCTCACAGACATGCATGGACACCCATCACCAACTCATGTCCAATAGAGAGACTCACCCAGGGCATACAATCACCACTCACACAAGGGCCAAGGCGATACTGCAAGCACAGTAATATAGGGAAACACACCTATTGCACAAGATGGCACACACAGATTAAATAACAATGCAGGACCCCTACCCAACAAGATGTGCCAGCCATATCCAGTCCCCCCACAGAAGAGGCCCACAGTGATGACAGCAGCTCTGCACTCCTTGATCAAGATGACCAGCCTGGCCCATCAGGGACCTCTGGACAGTCGGTTCCCCTGCCACAGTCCCAAGCCACCACAGAACATCCCCCCTCAGGAAACACCACCACAGCACCCACCCAGCAGGCCCATGCCACTGTCCCCAGGACATGTCAATCAGCAGTGTGTCCACCACTACAGGGACCCCAGGCAAACCCACTAACCCAGGACGATCAGAGACCTGGGATCAGTGGGCACACGGTTCAGGGGACGGAGGCACAGGACAACAGGGAAGCTGGGAGGACTGCTGTGTGACAGGGGGAGGACAGGCCAAGGGAACCCACTCTCCACAAGGCACTCTCAAACATCATGGGAGCATACCACCATTCCCAGGAGACCAGGGGTGCGGTACTGGACAATTTTCAGGAGACCCAGCGGCTGCAGGAGGAACAATACATGGGGATCAGGGAGGACCTCACCAACATATACACCATCCTGGTCACCACTGCAGGGGTGCTGGCTGACATAGGCAAGACCATGAGGGAGGCAGTGGCACAACAAAGTGCCCCTGACACTAGCCAAACCGATGAACAGCCTTCCACCTCTGCCAGTGCTAGTGGACAGGAGGCCCCACCACAGGAACAACAGCCCACCAGCACCCCACCCCCTGCAGAAGGAGAACCACCCTGCAAATGGTCCCTGCGACCCAGGCAGAAAACAGAGAACATTGTCAAGACCCCCGCCAAGAAATAGGACCCTCCTGATTGTCACCCTTCGGTCCCACTATGTCACCCTGTCCACCTTGAACTGCCATTACTCCCCTCCTATGGCCCATTGGATAATGCCCTTGTGATACCAAGAGACTGGACTCTACTATGGACCTTCCTCCACCATCACCCCAGCCCCTTCCACATACCCCTATACACATTAGCCCCTAAATAGACACTCTTGAATCACAAACCAATCTGGAATCAGTCTGTTCTTTCACAAATGTAGAATTACAACTTCACTAACAGATATACATGTAAATGTTCATTTGCTTATACCAATGTATGACAGTTGTTGGGCAGCAGTACATATAGCAGAAGGCAGAATGAGGTATCCAGATCTGTAAAATGTAAGGCCAAAGTGAACTGTCTGTGTCAATAGACAGAGGTGAAGAGGCTGACCTATACAATGTCCTACAGTAGTCAGATATGTGTGGAGCAGTGACAGTCTCTTACCTGTGTGTCACTGAAAGTACTGCATGATGATGTTCGTTCGGTTGTCAAATATCTTCTTCCTCTGCCTCCTCTTCTTCACTGTCCACAGGCTTCACCGCTGCCACAACACCATCATCAGGCCCATCCTCCTGCAGAAAAGGCACCTGGCGTCGCAATGACAGGTTGTGCAACATGCAGCATGCCACGATTATTTGGCACACCTTCTGCGGTGAGTAGTATAGGGAGCCACCTGCTAGATGGAGGCACCGGAATCTGGCCTTCAGGAGGCCGAACGTCCTCTCAATAATCCGCCTAGTTCGCCCATGTGTCTCATTGTAGCGTTCCTCTGCTCTTGTCCTGGCATTTCTCACTGGGGTCAGTAGCCATGAGAGGTTGGGGTAACCAGAGTCACCTGCAAATGTTGAGGGATAGCTGTTAGACACACACTAACCTTTAGGGACGACCCCATACCCAGACACCTACTCATACTGTGTGGGGACCTTGGGCTCACCTATTAGCCACACCCGGTGCCTCTGGAGTTGGCCCATCACATAAGGGACACTGCTATTCCTCAAAATGTAGGTGTCATGCACGGAGCGAGGATACTTGGCATTCACATGAGAGATGTACTGGTCCGCCAAACACACCATCTGCACATTCATAGAATGGTAGCTTTTTTGATTTCTGTACACTTGTTCATTTCTGTGGGGGTGGGGGCAAATGCCACATGTGTACCATCAATGGCACCAATGATGTTGGGGATATGTCCCAGGGCATAAAAGTCAGCTTTCACTGTGCACAAATCCTCCACCTGTGGAAACACGATGTAGCTGCGCATGTGTTTCAGCAGGGCAGACAACACTCTGGTCAACACGTTAGAAAACATTGGCTGAGACATCCCAGATGCCATGGCCACTGTAGTTTAAAAGGAGCCACTTGCCAGGAAATGGAGCACTGACAGGACCTGCACTAGAGGGGGGATTCCTGTGAGATGTCGGATAGCTGACATCAGGTCTGGCTCCAATTGGGCACACAGGTCTTGGATTGTGGCATGATCAAGTCTGTAGGTGATAATGATGTGTCTGTCTTCCATTGTCAACAGGTCCACCAGGGGTACTGTACACCGGAGGATGACGCCATCTCATCATCTGCCCCAGCGGATGTGCCCTATGGAGGAGAATGTTGAGCAGAGGGTCATGTACCACATAGGTTACACAAGTGTGTTTTCAGTAATGTGAGTAACTCCGTCTGTGGTGTAGTTTGTCCATATATCTGCCAAATTATACTGTGACGCAGTTAGGTGCCATGCTGTGTACCCCCCTGAAATGGCGGCTGCCTGACCTGTAAGGAGGGACAAGGGGAAATGAGGTAACTGTGCTGGCGTTGTGCAGCGACGCGGTAGGCGATCGAAGACCGCCACGCAATTTAGCATTGGTTATCATTGGGCCCTATGGGTTCCAGGAGTCAATGACGATGTACGCCGGCAGTGATGGTACGCACCGCCGCAGACATGACTGCCATTTTCTATCTGTTCACCCACTTGATACCTCACCTTCAACAGGAGAGGACCTACACTGCAAGTGCTACTGTGACCTGAGTCTGGAAGCGACAATGGCTCGAGTGGAAAGGGCCCCTGCCTTCACCGCGGAGGAGTTGGACGAACTGGTGAATGGGGTCCTCCCCCAGTACACGGTACTCTCCGGTCCTCCAGGCAAACAGGTGAGTACACTGTGAGCATGATGCGTGGGAAATGCCTGTTTTGATTGGTGTGGATGGAAGATACATGTGAGGGGGGGCTGAGGCTTGCATGCGAGGATGGTGAGTGTATGTGTGTCAGGGCATGGGTTGGAACTAGTGGGCAATGAGTCTGACGGTCCGGACGGGTGAGTAATTCGTTTCCTCCTGTACCATTCCTCTAGGTCAGCGCCCACCAGAAGAAGGGTATTTGGCGTGCCATCGCCAAGGAAGTGCAGACCCTGGGAGTCTATTATAGACGGAGCACCCACTGCCGCAAGAGATGGGAGGACCTGCACTGCTGGAGCAAGAAGACGGCTGAGGCCCAGCTGGGGCTGGCCTCCCAACGTGGAAGGGGTGCCCGTCGCACCATGACCCCCCTGATGTTCCGGATCCTGGCGGTGGCATATCCGGAGTTGGATGGGTGCTTGAGGCCATCACAGCAGCCACAAGGGGGTGAGTACAGTGTCATTAAGCTGACTCTGCGCGCTTCACGAAGTGTCTGGGTGGGGGATGTGGGCTGTGGGTTCCCCTAGGCCAGGGCAAACTTGGTAGGGTAGGACCCTTGTTGAGCAGGCTCTGAGGCAGTCCAACCCCAATAGTGTTAGTGGACATCTACAACTAGGCAGGCTCCTGTGGGTTTCAGGTGTGCAGCAAATGGTGTTAGGCATAGTACCCCATGGCATTGTGAATTTCCTTCTAACTGCTAGTGCATGGCCTACTGCATAGGGCTGCTCCCTGTGTGTTGTGGCCACCAACGGTAGTGGTGTTGCTGGCACTGACCATGTGTGTCCTCTGTCTCCCCCCCCTTGTTTTGTCACCCTGTCCTTGTGTGAATTAGCATCATCTGGCGGAGGAGCAGAGGCACCGGCGATGGAGGGAGCTGCATCCCACATGGCCCTGGGCGGTGAATTTACGGAGTCTGAAGGCACCAGTGGGACAAAGGGCCAGGGGAGCTCCACAACGGGGACAGGAGGGGATACCAGCAACAGTGACTCCTCCTCTGATGGAAGCTCCCTGGCGGTGGCGGACACCTCTGTGCCCATGACCCTCCTGATGTTCCGCATCCTGGTGGTGGCCTATCTGGAGTTGGATGGGCACTTGAGGGCATCACAGCAGCCACAATGGGGTGAGTACAGATACTGAAAGCTGACTTTGCGCGCGTTGGGAGGTACCTGGGTGTGGGATGTGGGCTGTCGGTGCCCCTAGGCCAGGGCGAACATGGTAGGGTAGGTTCCTTGTTGGGAAGGCTCTGGAGCACTCCTATCCGAATAGTGTAAGTGGCCATCTACTACTGGGCAGGGTCCTGTGGGTTCCTGGTGTGCAGATGCTGGCATTAGGCATTGTGCCCCATGGGCTGGTGACTGTCTTAGTAAATGATTGGGCATGACCTAGTGCATAGGGCTGCTCCCTGTGTGTTGTGTACGCTAACAGTAGTGGTGTTGCTGGCATTGACCAAGTGTATCCTCTGTCTCTCCTCCCCCCTTTTTGTTTTGTCACCCTGTCCTTGTGTGCATTACTATCATCTGGCGGAGGAGCAGAGGCACCGGCGACGGAGGGAGCTGCATCCCACATGGACCTGGGGGCTGAATCCACTGACGGTGAGGGCACCAGTGGGACGGAGGGCGAAGGGAGCACCACGACGGGGCAGGAGGGGAGATCACAGACAGCGACTCCTCCGATGGAAGCTCCCTGGCGGTGGTGGACACCTCTGTGCCCCCCCAACAACAGGTACAGGGCCACCCCCCCACCAGCACCGCCCTCCCAGCAGCCCCTCAGCGTGTTTCCCGTGCCTGCTCACCCAGGAGGATGGGTATCTCCTTCGCCCCAGGCACCTCAGGCCCTGCCCCAGTCAGCCCTGCTGCCCTCAGTGAGGAGGCTATTGACCTCCTGAGATCCCTCACTGTTGGGCAGTCAACCATTCTGAATGCCATCCAGGGTGTTGAGAGGCATTTACAGAAAACAAATGTATACCTGGAGGACATTCATTCTGGAGTGGTGGCCCAACAGAGAGCATTTCAGGCTCTGGCGTCAGCACTGATGGCAGCCATTGTCCCTGTGTCCAGCCTCCCCCCTCCAACTTCCACTACCCAGACCCAAACCCCTCTACCACAGCCTATCCCAAGCACACCATCAGACCAGCATGCACACACTCCAACACACAAAAGTGGCTCAGGCAAACATGAGCACCACACATCCCACAGGCACTCACAGAAGCACCATACCCATGCACACATACCAACATCCACTTCCTCCACTGTGTCCCCCTTCTCCACGTCCTCCACCTCCCTCCCAGTATCATCTCCACTCACACCTGCATGCACTACATCATCAGCCACTGCCTCCATCACCAGCATGCCCATCACTACACACGGCTCACGTGCAATCACCACCCCACTACCATTCACATGTCCCCTGTGTCCTCTCCCAGTGTCAGGGCAAGTGAAGGTCCAGTTTTAGCTTCCTGTGTAAAATGCCTGTTCACTGGTAAGATTAGGTGGTCGTGGGAGCTCAAACCGGAGGATTGGACCCTAGTCCCCTATATATGAAGTAAACTTACTATGGTGGCGGCAAAGGATGCGATCGATTGAAATTCTTTTGAAATGATATTCAGCAGCTACGAAACAGACTGATCATTATCTCATTAGTACATTGAACACTGTTACAAGCAGACTCTGAATTACACTTTATGCCTTGAGAAAGCCCTGGTGGACACACCCTAGAGGGCGAAACACGTGTTGGCTGAGCACTCTTTATGTTCTACGCGTCATCTTTATATTGCACAATATACTGAAATTAAAATATCTTCACAAACCACAAACTTGACTAATGTCTCAGAAATTCTCATAAAACTAAGGAACATTGTATGCTTACAGAATACTGTACATCTAGATACTTCCTACGGCAATCTGATGCCTATAAATTAAAACAAACAAGTGGGAACCCACCTTTCACCAGTCAGTCCTCTCCCAGTGTGTCTGTAATCCCTCCTCCCAAAGTACACAAACGCAGGCACACACCCTCACAACAGCCTCCAACCCATGCACCTTCACCCAAACTCACCAGACGTACACCTCCTGCAAACACTACCTCTTCCTCCACTCCCACACCCCCTCCATCTTCCCGTCCCAGTGTGTCAAAAAAACTTTTCCTAGCTAACTTTGACCTCTTCCCTATACCTCCCCACCGTCCTTCCCCTAGGGCCAGGATGTCTAGATCCCAGTCCAGCACCCCATCCACAAAATCTGCATCCGCTGTGGTCCCTGCTACTCCAGTACGGATTAAGGGGGCACCCGTCAGAGCTGCCAGTGTGCCATCGACAGAAAAGAAGGACCACCCTATTCCACCACCTGCAAAGGACAAAAAGGTGGTGGCTTCCAGCAGGGAGAAGTCACACCACCCACCCAGCAAGGCCTCACCCAAACACCGAGTGGACAGTGCCAAGGTCCCTGCAGCGACTGTCAAGATGGGGAAGGGCCACAAGCCAAAGGACACATCACCTATGGGCACGATGTCTCCTGGTGAGGGGCTGGTGACTATCATATCATCAAGCATACCAGCCACATTCACCACAGTCACCAACGCCGATCCGACCGCCACCTGCACCGCAACCTGCTCTGCTGCTGCCACAACGTCAGTCTGCAGCATCCTTCCCAAGGATCAGCCATCGAGGCTGGCGGAGATGTATGGTGTCTCCATCCACCACAACAGTCACTTAAACCACGGCCAATACTGGCAGCATTTCTGCCACATTCACCGTCACCTGCACCACCATCAGCACCGCCACATGCACAGCCAATGCCACTCTGTCGGACGTCAGCCCCATCTCCAGTGTGCAGCCGTCAGAGTATGCAGGTGACGTCCTGGACCGCTGACACGTCACTTGAGACACCACCTCCTGCACTGACACGAACCAGCAATCGGCAGCCTAAGGCGCCGCAGGATGGAGTGTGGGTCTGCCTCCATGGAGTATCATGCTACCTGTTCCAGGTACATCGCGTGGCTGAAACACCCAGGTGAGACAAAGTCACCTGCCACACCCCAGGTGCAGCATCACTGGGCACAAAGCCCCCTCCAGAACCAGTGAAAAAAGGCATCCACTAACTCAGTCCTTGGCAGGATGAAGCATACTGGGCACAAAGTCCCCTCCAGAACCAGTGGAGAAAGGCATCCACTAACCCAGTCCTTGGCAGGATGAAGCACTCTGGGCACAAAGCCCCCTCCAGAACCAGTGGGGAGATACATCCACTAACCCTATCCTTGGCAGGATGAAGCAAACTGGGCACAAAGCCCCCTCCAGAACCAGTGGAGAAAGGCATCCACTAACCCAGTCCTTGGCAGGGTGAAGCACTTTGGGCACAAAGCCCCCTCCAGAACCAGTGGAGAAAGGCATCCACTAACCCAGTCCTTGGCAGGATGAAGCACTCTGGGCACAAAGCGGCATCCACTAACCCAGTCCTTGGCAAGATGAAGCACTCTGGGCACAAAGCCCCCTCCAGAACTAACCCTGTCCTTGGCAAGATGAAGCACTCTGGGCAGAAAGCTCCCTCCAGAACCAGTGGAGAGATACATCCACTAATGCAGTCATTGCCAGGATGAAGCACACTGGGCACAAAGCACCCTCCAGAACCAGTGGAGAAAGGCATCCACTAACCAGTCCTTGGCAGGATGAAGCACTCTGGGCACAAAGCCCCCTCCAGAACCAGTGAAGAAAGGCATCCACTTGAGAGACTTGAGAGAATGTGGCTTTGCACTCCCCAGGACCAAGCAGTGGGCAGTGCACCCACTTGAGAGACTTGAGAGACTGTGGCTTTTCACTCCCAAGGACCAAGCAGTGGGCATGGAGCCCCCTCGAGGAGCAGTGGCATCCGGCCATCATCCGGCTGAGGTGCCCCTCTGAGGTGCCTGTGTTTTTTTCAACCTGATGGCCCTGCAGTGTTCGCTCCGTTTTGAGGCAGGTGTCGTGTGTGGGCTTCGCCCATGCTTTTTGCGACCACTGGTCCACGGACATTTCATGGGACAGTGTACGGACTTGTGTACTTGCTGTAAATATTTGTGTATACTGATTATTTGCTGTTCTCTTGGTCTATCTGATTATTCGAATATTACACTAGTTAAACTCATTTCGTTTGGTCCTTGCGTTCTTCCAGGAGGTGACGGGGTGTATCTGTGATGTTATTGGATATGTGTGTGTGTGTGTTGTGGGTAGGGGGTGGGGGTGTTGTGTGTCGCGTGTGTGTGTCACTCTCTTTTCCCTCCTCCCCTCCCCTGTGTGCTAGGTGCAGTACTCACCGTCGTCGTCGCCACCGCTTTCTTTCCACTTCGTGGTGTATTAATAGATACAGCAACATGGGTAGAATATGCAATTCGGGCTCCATGGCGTCCTAGTTCTTCCTTGTGTGTCGAGAGGTGAGTGGTTTCCCTTCCAATTCCTGCTTCCGCCGTGCTTTTGATGGCGTTGGTACCGCCCCGGAAAAGCTGGCGGATTGGTGCCTTGTAATAGTATGGGCGGTACATTGTCTTCCGCCTGTCTGTTGGCGGTGACTGCCGCAGTGTTTTATGCTACCGCCGTGGCAGTCGGAATGTTATAGTGGCTATCTGTGTTGGCGGTTTCTACCATGGTCGTGATTTCATTTTTTTTACCGCCGGCCTGTTGGCGGTATTACCGCCAATTTAACACCGGCCGCCAGGGTTGTAATGAGGGCCTTATTCTTAGTCTTGTGTTCTGTCAGGCCACAAGTTAGAAAAACAGAGGAAGCATCACTTATTGGATACACAAGCATTCACCCTCAGAGGTGGCATGCTTCATCATTGGGCAATGCTCCTCAGTGGGTGGGTGCTTCAATGCCCAGCAGGCCCCAGCAAGGGGGCTCTTTGCCTGAGAATGTTTTATTACCCTAGGATTGCCTGTTGACTAATGCCCTATGCCCTACTGGGAGGAGGGATGGGAAAAGAAATTGGTAGACTTGGAAAAATATAGGTTAAAATTGGCTATAATTCATCAATACAAATGCTTTTATTATTTCTACCAACAACTCGTGCTAAGATTGAAAATAGAAAAGGAGATATCTTTTTCCAGTGGAGAGAAATCCTTGGATGTATCAAAGACTTTAGGAATAGAAGATAGATAATGCTGTTTGTCATCCGCAGTTGGAGGTACTTTAGGGGTATAAGAAATATTAGAATATGTTTGGAATTCATTTAAAATATCTGCATCTTTAAAAACAGGAAAGGAATCCGCTGTTTGGATGGAATCAATTTTAATACGTTCTTTTTTCATTTTAAGTTAATTGGTCAATAGTCTACCCACTTTGTTTTGCCCTCCATAATATTCGGCACTCCCTTTAAGAAGGCAGAAAACAGAATTTTCTGCAGAGAGCTTGTTATATTGAAATTTTTCTGTAATCAGTTTAAGCAAATGGATAGTAGACTTAGTAGTGGTGTAAAGGTTTTTCAGATGTTTAATATGTTTCAAGATTTCTACTCCTTTTTGAGAGTTCAATTTCCTATTCTTGGAAACGTGGTATGTAACAACACCTCTGGTCAAAGCTTTGAATGTGTTTCAGATAATATGAGGAGAGAGCTTGGGAGAGTAAACAAATCAGTAATAAACAATTCAAATTTCGAAGTAAAAGTAGCGTCTAGCAACAAGGTTGTATTAAAACACCATCTTCTGTTACCACTAGTGATAGGAATTAACGCTAAATGTAATGTAACAGGGGCATATGCCTGAGATCAGTTTAGAACCAATAGCTGCATGTATAATGTGTGGTTCAAGTGATTTAGAAACAAACAAATAATCTAGTCTAGATTGGGATAGGTGAGTGGGAGAGAAAAAAGTGTATACTTGTAATGATTAGATTGCATAATGTCCATGTATCAATAAGAGACCATTGCTCAATGGTTGTAGTGAATTGTTGACGCATAGTAGATGGGACAAAAGTGGCTTTGGAAACACAATTTATACATGGATCAAAAAACATTTACTGCCTCAAGGAAAATAATTTACCATATGTAGGTATGTGCATATTTTTATATCGGGGACAATACTACATGTGTAGATATAACTGAGAGAAAGAAGTGTAGTTCATCTGCCTTTTAGGGAATTCGAGCTGATACATGGAATTTACTACATAAGTATGCATACCTTTTTCACTCTACTCTGCAAAACACTATAAGTTCAGATATCATGGATAGAAAATTTTTTTTTTACATTTCACAGTAATAAGTAATATTCCCTTGTAAGAAAACCGTTTTGTTCCGTAAACTATCTATGAGAAGGCATGGTCTAGATATTTCTTCTGGAGCCAGTATGACTTTTCCCACGCCGAACATGCAAGCCACCCAAGATGGTGGTGGGTTACAATACAGTATGGATGTGTCAGCATCTGAATTCCTCTGACTGACATTCCTGACGCATTGCTTTGGCGCATCCAGGAACAGTGAACTTATCAACAGTTTCTTGTCGTCTCCAAGCAGCATTTTTAGAATGCCAGCGAGCGGGTAGGTTTCTACCGTGTTGTCTGACGACCCCAAGTAAGTGATCCTTTTAGCATATGATATCAGATTGGCCATTGTCTAGAACATTTTCTCTTGTGAATAAACTTGTACTCTCTCCCACTCATTTGGAAGCTCTCGGAGCATTTTAAAGGCATTCCATGGGGCCCGTTTACTATGATTAGCAGGTAAGATTGAGAAATACAATCACTGCTGAGTGACCAAAACCCAGTTTGCAGTGTGCCACACTCACTATGTTGCACGATTTGAGCATGACCTTGGTTTTCGTCACTAATTGTGTCTGCCAAAATGATATTTATGTATATGATATGTGCTTTATGTTTGTTCCTATGTTCTTGTCTTTTACATTTACAGGTCATGCAGAGAGGATCCCCACAGTGAGACTCACTCTTTTTATGTTTGCTGTTACAAATAACTCAATTTATTAGATGTCTGATTAGCATAGCTAACTAGGTAGATCACCCTCTGGTCCTAGTGAATTGCCATTGACTCTGTTAGGAGCATATTAGGGCAAGAAACATGCTGACCATCTTGTGAACCCTGCATTCAAATACATCCTGTTAGGTTCCTTTTCTATTTTTAATTTTGGCATGAGTTGTTGTTATAAATAATAAAAGTATTTTCATTGATGACTTATAGTCAATTTTAACGTCTATTTTTCCAGGTCTACCAATTTCTTTTCTCACCTCTCATGCCACTAGGGCTTTTAGGGGGTTACCCTACTGGCAACATTAGGGTGCTAAAAAGATCTCAGGCAAAGAGCCCCCTTATTGTGGCCTGCTGGACATTGCAGTGCCCGGCCAGTGAGGAGCATGGCCTTATGACAAAGCATGTCACCTCAGTGAGTAAAGGCTTGTGTATCCGATAAGGGATGCTTCCACCCTTCTCTGGCTTGTAACGAACACCACTTTTAGGTCTCCACTATGAGACACCTGTTAGCTGTCTGTGGGTGAAAGCCTCTTGTGGACCATAAAAAAAGAAAAAAAGAAGAAGAAAAAAACATAGGCCTTCATTATGACAGTGGTGGTAAAAAACGTCTACAGCCACGGCGACGGCTGCCGAAAGACCGTCGCCGTGGCTACCAGCCGACCGCCATATTATGACTGTAGCGGGAATTACGCCAGAAGGATGGCAGAATTCTGGCTACGGTCATGGCGGCAGACGGCGGTAAGGTGGCCATGACCCATGATACAGCCTGGCGGTGTTCTGCTGGCGGACGCTGTTGCTGGCAGCAGTGCCCTGTCCCGTCTCCTGCCGGAGGACCCCCTGCAAGCAGGTAAGTCAGGGGCTCCAACAGGGGAGGGTGGTGGAGGGGTGTTGTGTGTGTGTGTGTGTGTGTGTGTGTTTGTGTGTATGTTTCTGTGTGCGTGCATGCAGGTGTGTGGCGTGTGGAATGCATGAGTGCATGAATGGATGTGAGTGTACGTGTATGTTGTGTTGTGTGCATGTGTGTGCTTGTCTGTGTCAGTGTGTGTGGATGTGTGTGTGAATGGATGTATGCATGCATGGGTGAATGTGGGTATGTGTGTGTATGCACGTGTATGTTGGTGCGTGAAGGTGTGTGTATGTCGCTGGGGGCTGGAGTGGGAGGGTAGGTGGTTCAGAACTCTGGGGAGAGGGAGGGGGCTGGAAGAAACCCCTATCAGTGACAGGGAAGGAATTCTCTGGCACTGATAGCGCCTACCGCCATGGTTTTTTCGTGTCGGTATGGAAGCCACGAAAACCATGGCGGAAGGCGGGGTCATAATCCTGCGGGTGGGACAGTGACGGCCACCGGGCTGGAGACTGAAGTCTTCAGCCCGGCGGCTGTTACCGCCCTGGCGGACGGAGTGGTACATTGGCGGTTTGGCTTGTGCCAAACCACCAATGTCATATTTTAGGGAAGAGTACTACCAGCCTGTTGGCAGGACTTTTCTCCAAAATACCGCCATCTGCCAGGGCCATAATGAGGGCCTTAGTGTCCTTAAACCTTTCCATTGCTTCACATTGATTGAATTTCTTGTCACTTTCATTTGCTTGCTTCTTATTCAAGGATTTGCCTTCCTCTTCTTGTGGTTGTCCCATGGAGAGCGTTGCCTCTTTGCCATCCTTTTGATTCCCTGACTTGTATCTTTCTCCTGGCCTCTTTTAGGAATCTAGTTTTTTTATTTTCTCAATCAACACTGCATGATAGTGCATCTGTTTCTTGATATTTCTCTCTCTGGTGCTTACCCTCCCTAATACCCATCCCAGTAAACTATCCCCTCCTACCGACTACTCCATTGCTCCTCTTATTCCTTTTGGTCCTTGAAGCAACTGTTTTCATTTAATTTTACTTTTGGCATCTGCTGCCAGGCAGGTTTGTATTCCAGCATGTGTGAACCCATAGGTGCATGTTTGCATGATGATGAATGCCTATGGATACATCATCACGCAAAGCATGCGCATGCCTACTTTATAACGTGCCAGCAATAGCTGCGTCTTTGCACCTCTTTTTTGATTTTTTTTTTGGGGCGGGTGCAAAAAAGCATTGCAAAATCCAATAGCTCCACAAAATGAGAGCCAATGCTTGTTCTACAAATGCATTCCTTTCAAGATCTTGAGAAATTTGAACCTATTCGCAAAACGTATGTATTGAGTATGTTTGATTTAAACACTTTGATATAGTACTAATAAGAAAATACTTAAAAAGATCAACAAGTTACCTGACCCGTCGTCAAACTTTATAAAGAGATAAGTACCTCGAAATCAGTGAAGGTAGTAAGGACTTCATGTTCAACGTGGTATACAGCACTGAAAGGGATGACCTTTCTTCACTCTGTAACCGCATATGCTTAAACTATGTAAAAGTAACAAAGCAACTTTAAAGCTCAGTTTAAACTGAGAGGGAGAGAGGAAAGTTATTCTAAAAATTAGAATCAGTAAGGGAACTCGTGTTTTCACTGTAGTCGTTTATTACGGGTTGAGTCTTGCATCGATGGAGGCCTGCAAGGGACAACACACATGCGTAAAATGCTTCGAGTATGCAGCGTTCCACTGATGCACGCAGCCAACATTCATGCCATCCCGGACAGCATCATCGATCTTAAGGCGATGTTCCTTCCATGTTTGAATCGAGATTCTTTCCTCTTGTTTCTGATCTGATAAAGTAGTCTTGGTCGCCATGGTCATAAGGAAGCTATCAGCGATATCTCTGTTTACAGGCTGTATCATCAATGGAGACAAAGAATCGAGGAAGTCGATCACTGTGGTATTTGGACGAGAGGTACCATGTTTGTTTTTTAATAAAAATAATTTAACTGTTCATACAGTAATCACAATAAACGCTGTTTCTTGGTGCCTAAGTGGCGGGTGTGCCACACTTAATGGTACTTATTTAGTCAACTCCAAAAGGGCAAAATACTGTTTTTCTCCACAAGTATTTTAACTAGTAATCTGCAGGTTACTCATCCGCCTCTGCAAGAGGTATAGGGCCCAATGAGCTATCACAGGAATTTGTTATTTTCTTCGATGTGGGGACAACAGCCAACCCACCCTGTATAGCTTTTGTTTTAAACTTTATTTGACTTTGTGTTTGGTATCGTCTTCCTCTTCTATTTCTGCTGTAGACACCTTGGGCTTTTGGCTTACCAGTTCATCCACTTCCTGCAGACTTCTGGTCTGCCTTGCGATAAATATTTTGATACTGTTAGCGACTCGCACATTGTGGTTAACTTAGTAGCAGCTTTGCATCTCCTGCACACATCTGGGAACAACCTGCATATCACATGTTCAAATAAGAGCAAGGCTGACAGACTTTTAGAGTTCAAAAGTTGATCAAATGAGTGCCATAGACGTGGGTAATGGGAACTCCTTTACTTTAAGGACAAAGAAGTATTTCGTAGTGCTTTGTAGATAGTTTTCTCCATAATAAAAGCAAATTCATCATGCTATCGTTTGCAAGAAGATCTTCACTATGGGGTAATACCCTGAAATCGGCCCTAGGATGCTTGTTCCTGGTCCAGGATGGTCCTGGCCTGCCAGTTGGAGGTCATGAGGAACAGCGTCAAGAATGATTTGCAAGTGGTTGGCTCCAAACTCGGGCAGCATGGTGTGCAAAAGAGCAATGGATTTAATCCAGATCTGTGACTGGGGGAGAGTGTTTGAAAAGTGGTCAGGGTATGCCCAGATGTGGTTCCTTTGCTCACTGTGCCACTGGATTCAAGCTAGCCTGGCTGATGAGGGGTGATTCCCTGAAACTGGTCCCAGGATGCTTGTTTCCGGTCCAGGGCAGACCTGGCATGGCAGTTCAGACTGGACTGTTCCCATGGGGAACAGGGTTAAGACTGATTTGCATATGGTTGGGTCCAAACTGGGGTAGCATGGTGAACAAAAGAACAATGGATTTAACCCAGATCTGTGACTGGGGTGAGTGTTTGAAAAATGTCCCTTGAATTTGGGATGCCCAGTAGTATAGGCTTTGATAGCTTTTGTTATTCCCCATTTGTATGTGTACTGTGTACATTTATGGAATTAAATCTTGAGGATTTTTTTTTCTCCAAAGGAAAGCTTGTATTTTTGCTGTGAGTCGCTTGAACCAGCTCTGCTGAGTGTAGATTGGGAAAATCTGCAAGGTGTGTAGTAGCTGTTGAGGAGGGGGCATAATCATCAATTTAAAGAGGGCTACATGCCCGAGTATGTTGAGGGTTAGACTGACCCACTTAGTCAAGGTGTGTTGGGCTCGGGACATGAGAAGATTGAGGTTGCACCTCCAGGTCAGTCCCGGTTCAAGGGCAATTTAAATGCCTAGATATTTAAAGTTGAGATGGGGGTCCAGGAGCCGGGATTGCCAGTTGACTGTCGAGGTATCGCCTTTCAGGAGTCACTTGGCCCAATTAACCCTGAGTCTGGAGGCTTCAGCATAGAGATGCAGGATTTGGATGATTGGTGGTTCAGAGCACTGTGGATGGCCCAGGAAGGAAATGTAATTGGTGTAGAGAGCAATACGATAATTGAAGTGATGCTTCCAACAAACCCCCCCAGGCCTTAGCGTCCCATAGGATCAACCTTACCAGTGGCTTAATCACTAGGGTGAAAAACAGTTGTGAAAAAGGGCAGCCTTGCCAAGTTCCCCAGCCAATAGGAAATTGAGAGGAGGGAACAATGTCAACTCTCACTTACGCTTGGAGTTTAGTGTACAGCACCCTGACACAGGAATAAAGTGAGGCCTGAATCCCATTCATCTAAGGACCTGGAAAAGGAACTCCCAATTTAACGCCTTGTTGAAGTCGAAGAGTAGGAACTCAGTGGGGTCGGGGAGCATGCAGTAATATGCCAGAGCATTATGCACTCTGCTGATACAATGGTGGGTGCTCTGTTGTAGCAGGAACCCACATTGGGCAGAGTGGATAAGTGTACTGATGATGGGCAAAAGGCAGTTGGGCAATATCTTAGCATATATTTTGATTTCAGAGTTAATAAAGGAAATAGGCACCTCTTCCTAATCTTTTTTGCTTGATTCGTTTTATTTATTTTTCTCAATACAGATAGATGTAATTACAAAGCATATTGAACCAGCAGGATGTGAGGACACAGCAATACAAAATTCTTAGCGTATTACATAGAGCTGCATACTAGATGATGTAGTGTGCAGTAATTATGCATTAATGACATCATAGTGAAACTGCTAAGACTGCATAGTAGTCCGGAATCCGATCCCCCACCATCCCCACCTTTGCATCAGTTGTCATCCATCCGGTCACAATGCTACAACACCGCTCTCCAGGTCTCCACGTATTTGTGACCTCTAGGCCCTTCTCCCCACCCGATAGGGTGATCAAAATATAGTTTCATCCTCCGATGGGAACTGCACTAGGTTACCACAGTCAGCCAGCCTACCTCTCTGCCATCAGTGCTGCATCCACCTGCGGTTCTTCCGCTACAAGACTTCCCTCCTGAACCCTCAACTCCAACAGCATGGCATCCCAACTAGAGGCTAGGGGAACCTTACGTAGTCCCGGGTTGTCCTCCCTGCGCAATGCCACACCTCCGCCTCTGGCCACACCATAAGCAATTATTGCCATGCAACTATCAGGGGAGGTTCTGCAGATTTCCACCTATTGGTGATGAGGCGTTTAGCCGTTAGGAGGTACAGAACCAAGAACCTTGTGGATGCCCTGTGTTTCTTGGCTCTAGGGAAATGGCCCAGTATACATGCTTCCCATGTGGTCAGCCACGGGTGCTCTGTATAGATCGAGAGCTGCTCTGACACCTCTTCCCAGCAACGGCCCAATGAGGGGTAAGACCATAGCAAATGTAACAAATCCACGGCGCATTGGGGACACGTGCGTCTACCCGGTAAAAGCACTGATTGATTTTTGCCGGTGTGAGGTATGCTGTGTGGAATATGTAGAATTGAATCAATTGAAACTGTGCATTAATGTGGCTACTCAGGGCCCCTTCCCATTCCCTGTCCGTGCAGGGTCTGGCCATGTCTCCTTCCCAAGCAGCTTGCAACGCAGCACAAAATTGTTTTGTGTGAGTTCTCAGTGCCTCCGAAAGCCAACGTACCAAATGCTAACCATGACTCCTAACGTTATACCAAGAGATGTGATGGTGGCTCAACGGAAATGTCTCAGCAGCACCAGGATAGCGCCGTCACTAATGAGTTATACAGCAAAAACTGCCCCAGCGGTAGTCCTGTTTGTTCCATCAGTGTAGCAAGTGGGGTTAACCCACCCCCAGCATATAAATCTTCCAGAGTGCATAGCCCTGCAGCACGCCAAAGTGCCAGCTCCAGCAAGGTGGTGTACTGCGCAGCGCACAATGTGCCCAGGAGAGCCAAGACAGGTGCGTATGGAGTAACTGTCTTTGTGGTGCGTGAGGTCCTCCTGTAACAGCAATGTGCCACCCTGACTAGAATTGAGTCTGGCATCCTAGGGCTTGTGTTGGGGTGGAACAGGTGCAATATTGCTGCCAAGGTCCAAGATGAACTCAAACACAAAAAAAGATGGAGGCTGTGTTGCCGTGTCCGACAGCTGGTGGCCAGAAAGCCACCTTGCCGCCCATTGTAACTGGGAAGCCAAGTCGTATTGTTCCATGTTAGGTACCGCCAGGACACCCTTTTCCCGGAACAAGGTGAGAGGGGGCATCCCTGTCTCGTTCCCTGACCCACCTCTTTCGGCTCTGAGATAGCTGCACCTATCTTAACCCTGAACTGCAGGTTTGTATATAACAGTTTAGCTAGCCTAAGAAAGCCTGGGCCAAAACCGAGCCAGCGCATTACCGCAAATAAAAAGGGCCATTCCAGGGAGTCAAAGGCTTTCTCCAGATCTAACACCAGGCACCCACTCCGGGCCATGTCTGCATGGAATATGTCATAAACCCAAAAAGACGCCTAATGTTCATAGAAGTGCTGCACGCCGGCACAAAACCATTCTGGTCAGGGTGAATCAGATGAGGTGCCAGGGGAAATAGCCTCATTTCCAACACCTTAGCCAGGATTTTGTAGTCTGTGTTGAGCATCGCTAGGGGCCTATACAATCCTCATTCTGTTGGGTTCCTGCCAGGTTTAGTAAGGGATAGCAACAATGCTTCCCACTGGGATGCCGTCAGCGTTGCCACCGACAGTGCTTCTTCATATACCCGTAACAGGAGAGTTGCAATGGTGGCACAGTACGATTTGTAAAACTCCAATAGGAGGCCATCGGGTCCCGGGGGTTTTGCCATTTGCCAGCGCACACACACTGTCTTGTATTTCTACTAAGGTTAATGTTTCGTCCAGCTCCTTGCGCTACTCCTCCTCAATCATCTCAGGGCCCACCTGTGCCCTCGAGTGGTATAAAGTTGCATAATAATGTGTCAGTTTGTCATGTATTTCCCCCTGAGTGTAAACCATGTCACCAGTCTCTGACCACAACTCCATTATGGGTGTGCGTTCCTGACGAATCAGCCAGGCCAACAATCTGCCTGACTTGTCTGCTGTTGTGTGTGTGCGTGGCGAATGATCCGCGTAGTTCAGACAACGTAGCCTCTCGACCAAGGATAATTGCTCAGTTCTTTTGTTAGCCGAAGCACTCACCTGCTGTGGGTTATGAATCGCTTTTTTGTCCTGCTGTAACAACTCCTTCTCCACTAGGGTTAAATCATGTGTTATCGACTTACACATTTTCTATTGCATGCTCAGGCAGTGTCCGCGTATATAAGCTTTGAATGCATCCCATTCAATAAGCCCGGAGGAAGCAGTGCCTGCATTTTGATAAAAATATTCTGCGATGGATGCACCAAGAGAGGACCTGAAGGGTGCATCCTCCAGAATCTCCGGGCGCCATCGCAAGGTGGAAACGGAAAGTGCGGACGTGTCCCATCCCAACTGCAGGAATTGGGAATTATGAATAGACTGAGTCCGCCCAAGGTAATCTGTCTGCAGTACCATGGGGCAAAGAGTATGCCAACAAAGAATTCCATCAAGTCACACGTATAGTTGGTGTGGGTGCAACTAAAACAAATAGACCCGGTCCTTGTCATTTTGATGGCGCCATGCATCCACCAGTTGCCACCGCAAAATACAGTCTCTCAATGTCACGACTCACGTGCTGCTTGCGCCTGGAATTTGCAGATCTGGTGGCGTGGATCTTCAATGTTCGACTTTGGCCCAAAAAGGGGCGACTCTTTCTGGTAGCCACGGTGCTGTAGGCAATGGAGACGCCAAGAACAGACCGTGCCCTTCAGAAAATAGCGCCAGAGGGAAAAAAACCCTTAGGAAAAGGGGAAAAACCTCCAAACAGGAAGATTCCTGGAAAAAACAAGAACAAACAAACAGGAATCCAAAAGGAGCAAAGGTCAGGAAACACAGAACGCTGAAATCCAGAACCAAAAGGGGAGGAAATCAGGAGCGAAGACACTAACTGAGCAGAAAGTGTTGCAGCGCAAGGAAATGAAGAAAACACAGCCCTTATATACCAAAAGACAGGAAGTGACCCACAGGAAGTAAAAGGACACCATATTAGACAGGGAGAGGTACATAGAACAAAACAGAATAGAAACCATAGAGAATAGGGAACAATGAATGCTGGGAAGAGAAAGGTAACCTGGGAAGGGAAGAAGACATAAAAATAGTACAACAAAAAGACCCCAGAAAGAAGAAAAGAAAGAGGACAAGAAGGAAGAAAGAAGAACAGGTAAGGGGGGTCAGGAGACCCCAGCAAGGCGGTGGAAAACGATAGAGCGAGGCCCCATGCAATGCCTGGGGCCTCGAAAAGTGCATGAAAGTCTGGGGGCGTGCTGCGTTTTAGAAACGCGCTGTGCGGCCCCAGCCGAACGCCCGGCTTGTGCCGAACATTCGGCTCGCGCCGCACCACGCGGCGCGACACTCAATGCGCGTGCTGCCGCTATCGTAGGCGCAGTGGTGGGTAGGAGTGGTCAAGGTCTGGGTAACACATGCAGTTAAAATTGCCTCCCACTAGCCGGGGGAGACCACTCCATGGGGAGAGAACCCCGGACAGATCATGGAGGAAGGAGGTCTGCTCCATGTTTGGTGCGTAGACTGGCCCCAGGAGTAATGTGTGATGATCTAAATGTCCCCGGACAAACACGTATCGCCCCCCGCATCCACTTCCCATACCTCCCCTGCAAAGGGGACACCATGTCCAATCCAAATCAGAGCCCCTCTGGCGTATGCAGAGTGTTTAGTCGCAAACAGTTGTCCACGCCAGCGCCGCTGCAGCTTCGTACATTTAGCCGGTGATATATGTCTCCTGTAGAAACACAATGTGCACCTTGTTTCTCCTAAGGTATGAGTATATGGAGTACCTGCCTGCCGGTGAGAGTATACCCCTCACATTCCAAGTGAGAACATTTGTTGGATCCAAAGACGGATGACTATAAGGATAGTTGTAAGTTTGCCTCCTGTGAAGGTGTCTATTAGTTTGGAGTAGGGGGTCCAGGTCCCGGTCATGCACTAAGAATCGTGGCATCCAACACACGACAGCCACTAAAACATAACAAAAGAATACCATCTGAGCAGAGGGACAACAGGTGTCTGCCCAAACCATTCTACTCACCTACTTGCGCAATTAACATGAGAGAGGAAACTACCTGCTAACTAGTGGGTAAGTGGGGGGGGGTTGATCCTAACCATTGTAGTCCGCAGCAATGCCCCTGTTGTGCCATATCTGTGGATGGAGACTGGGCATGCAGCGCAGCGCAGACCGCAGCCACCCCATTGTTCATTCCACTCTGCCCAATCAGACCACAACCAGCCGCTTTGGCAGCGTATGCCAGAACAACTAGTGGGTTATAACAGGACGGGTTAATAACATGTCGTCTGCTGTTTGCGGCGTCACACCTGGTAGAGTCATGGGGCCAGTGTCGGAGCAATGTCCATCAAAAGTAATGTCTTCAGTGTCAGAGTGGTTAAGGTCTTTGTCTATATCGGAAGAGATTTTTGGTTCCCTGATAGCTGTAGCAGTTTGTAGCATGTGGCACTGCTCCTGGATGATCTGTTCCAAGTCCGGGGCAAGACCCGGTCTCACAGGGGAGTTTTCACTACGCCATCGGTTTTGGCATTGAGGGGACCCTGAGTTCCATTGTTCCACTCTCCTTGGGGGCAGTTCCTGTTGGTAGACCAAACCAGAGGATTCCAGCCATTCCCACGTGGCTTCTGGAGTGCCAAAAAAGCATGTCTTCCCCTGGGCCACAACTCGCAACCTGACAGGGAGGAACAGGGAATAAACCAGACCAAGTGTTCGCAGTTTACGTTTCACAGCCAAGAAGGAGCCTCTCCACTTTTGTACAGCAATAGTGTAGTCTGGGAACATCATCACATTGGTGTTATCAACTTGAAGAGCTGGGAGCGACCACACCATTCAGCAAAGTGCAGGACCCGGAACAAAGGTCTGTGCCCCACAGCCTGGGTTTCGTCAGAACATGGTGAGCACGTTCAACTGAGTACTGTGTGAGTGCCTCTGCCAGGACCAGCTCGTGAACCCACTTCTCCACATAGGAAATGGCATCATCCCCTTTCGTCCCCTCCGGGAGGCCAACCACACGAATGTTATTCCTCCTAGCACGTCCTTCTGCAACTTCTGCCCTATGTTCCAACACTTCTACTCTGAAGGTCAAATCCCGTAACGAGGCATCCTTCTGGCTGGCTTTAGGGGTGAGGTCACTCAAAGTATCCTCCAGCGTACAGTAGAGTCAGATCACTGGTCACTTTGTCAATTTTACTCTCAAGGGAGGCACGCATTTGGTCAAGTGTTGTGCCGATTTGCTCCACAGCTGCCAGGACTGCATCCAGCTTGTGGCCATTATAGGCCGAGGCCTCCTGCCCCGGGACCTGTGAGCTATTTCCTGCCCCGGATCGAAGGGGACCCATGTCAGCAGCGGTGGAGACTCGGTTGTCTCCTGCAATGATGCCAGGCACGCAAGGTGGCAGCTCAACAGGCGTGATTGCCTCGTGTCAGAGGCACTGAAGCCACTCAGTGGCCCATTTCACATCCAGGGACCTCTGCCCAGGCGCTGCCAAGCTCCTGTTTATCCTCTGATCCCAATCACTCGTGGTCGGGAGAGCCTGCCACACCGTGTGGGGGTTGAGGAGCATGGGGGACCCACTTACACACGCCATGTGACCCGCAAAATGCACAGCAGCATGTGCAGCCCCCCTCCAACTTAGCCCTTGTTCTCCAGTAACTCCCGGGGCTTATCAGCGCATCTTCCTTCTAGCCACATTGACTGTACCTTTCACCTCCGGCTTACTCCTGTGTGAATGTTTATTTGAGAGGGAAGGCCCAGCAGTCATCTACTCCCAGTCGGGGGCACAACAGGGAGGACTATCAATGACCTGTCTCTAGTCCTCAGGTACTCTGCGCACTTCTCTTGTGGGGGTAGAGTCACACAAACATGGCCAGCCGGTCACCCCCAGCCGGCTCCACAGTATGCGCTGACCCACAGGAGTAATCCAGGGCCCCCGAAGGGCCCAGCACCACCTGCACTCCCCAGGCCCAACACGGTCCGGTCATACGCCGCATCAGTTAAGGGACAAAAGGCGGGGTTGGTTCAGGGTGTGTCGTTTCTGCGCCTCACGCGCATGTAGTGAGGGCCTTCCAGACACTGTTGGCCCTCAGTGCCCAATGCTCCCCTACACCGCACCAACCCCCTCACAGTACCGCAACGGCCGCTTATTTCTCTAGCTTCGCTAGAGTGCAGTCCAGGGCAGTCAGGCCTTCAAATGCCCACTGCACCATGTGGGCCGGCCCACATGTCCCTCCGCTGCCGCTGGCTGCCTCATGGGCCCATCTGCCACCGCTCCTCTAGTGTCTTCCCTCTTGGAGGCCACAGGTACCCCCCCGGTCGCATCCGGTGGTGCAATGATGTCCTCAGGGGTCTGCCACGGCCCTTGGCACTCCGGCAGCATCCAGCTCTCTGCCTTCTGTTGGATTACTGACGGATTAGTGGGGATTTGCTCCGGAGCCATATCAGGATGCGACTGCCATCTTGGCTGGTCAAGCCACGCTCCCCGGCACCTCTTCCTCATTGATGTAGAATTTGTTAGTAATCATCAGAGTCAAGCCAAAGAGGTCTAAGTCCCCTAGTGAAGCCCCTAAGCCTAACATTGGCCACAGAACCAAAGTTACTGAAAATACAGTGACTAGTATGTAAATGCTTTAAATCATTTTGGGTCATATGGCGGCCCCACTAGGTGCCCTCACCTAATTTTTGATTAATTTCTTATTTTTAATTACTTGTTTTTACTTACCTGTAAATAAAAGTCCTAATCATCTTTGAAGATGCAGAATCTGCTGGATATTAAGGTTGTTAAGGGTTATTTAGGGTGTTACGTTGAATGCTTCCCTGTGTTAGCTTTCTCATCTGAACTTTACTGTGCCTGTGTACAAATTCAGACTCCACTCATTTACATGTCAATCATTGTGCAAATATGCATTTATATTTGATATGATATTTACTATTATTAACATGTGTGCCTATCTTTAAGCTTTATTGAATTATAACCACTGAAAGACTGAATCTTTATGAACATGCACACCTTAATGTTCACTTAAAATGCTTTCATGTATTCATGATTCAAATTTTACATTTACAATGTAAGTTACATTTGTTAAAGTAATATGTATTTCTCTTCTTCACATTTTGCATTTATTATGAAAAGTTGAAAGGGCATATCTAAAACCATGTATTCTAAATGCATATTGGATGTTTAGTTAAAGTCAGGTTAACTTAACTGACTAAAGGCCTTCATTCTGTAATGCTTTCTGTTTGGTCAGTGTGTTCTTCTTTTGCAGGTATGTTTCAAGGCTTCAGTAGCTAGAGGAAAGGAGTATAACTTGTGTACTATTTGCACTGAAAGTAAGGCCTGAGAAGAGAAAATCTTGGCATGGAACGTGAAGATTTATTGAGCAGCTGAAGTCTCCTATTCATTGTGTGCCAGGAATGCAGAGAAACCTGGATGATGTTACAGTTTACGAGACGGACTCAGAGATCATTCATTCCTGGAGGGGAGGGAAAGATAACATTGATGTTGAAAGTTCTGTTTGTTTTAACTAATGCTTACGCTGTTAGAAGTTAGGACAGATTCCCTCAGACTTCGAGGGTTCTCTGCTTCCTTTATCCTCGTAAGTGTGAAGCTTTATGCTAAACACCAATATTTTTTTTAAAGACTTCTCCTGAAGTCTTCACTAAGCTGACACCTTCTTGCATTCCCAATGTGCCTTAAGCAATTCTCCAGATTTGCCCTAAGCTTTTATTCTAATCATCCTAAGATTTATTTCCTGACCATCCTTGTTCCAGACTTAGAACGCTGACTAGATGACTTTAGAATTATTTCATGTTTAAGAGAGAGAACAGGAGTTTCTTTATGGAACATCTATGTTTAATTCTTGGCTTCTGTATTTTAGTGAATGTAATTGCCCTGTATATCAATCTATTGAGACTGAACCAATATTTCAGCTTGCCAGTTGCAATTCTGTACCTTTTCAATAGTCTAATGACATGATTGGAAATAAATTAATATAATATAAATTTCTGATTCTTGGTCCTTATTGTGGGGGCAAATGGACGTCTCTGAAAATTAAATTGTCTGATATTGTAACTCTCATGTGTTTCTCTACATTCGTAGAAAGGTCCATCAGACGAGAGTGTAAATTCACGCTCCCGAGCCCTCTCAAATAGTAGCTTGTCAGATTGTTTTGTTGAGATCACAGGAGTTACTGTATTCATGCAAGAGCCCAGTTTGCCCAAGCCTATTCCCGATTCTAAGACCCATGTCCAGATTCAGAGGAGGAGCAGTTTTCCAGAGTTTGGAATGAAGCAGAGGAGGAGTGAGTATCACTAAGGTCGCGCATTGCAATTGCTCATGTGTAGCTTGCAGCATTTTGCTGAGGGTGTGTGAGATGATGCGATGAGGTTTTAAGTTGTTGTGTGGATTTGGAAGCACTTAGTGCTAAGTTTGAAGTGGTTATCAGGCTCTGTGTAGCCTAAGATAACAGGATAGGAATAAGCTACCAGTGTAGAAGATATTGGCCCTCATTACAACCCAGGCGGTCGCAGTAATTTGGGGAATGGTACTGCCAACAGGCTGGCGGTACCTTTTCCCAAATTATGACATTGGAGGTTTGGCTCAAGCCAAACCGCCAATGTACCACTCCGTCCGCTGGGCTTGAGACTTCGGTCTCCAGCCAGGCGGCTGTCACAATCCCACCCTCTGGATTATGATGCTGCCTACCGCCATGGTTTTCGTGGCAAGTGTACCTCCACGGAAACCATGGCGGTAGGCACTATCAGTGCCAAGGAATTCCTTCCCTGGCACTGATAGGGGACTCCACTGCCTCCTCCCCCTCCCAAGAACTCTCCCCCACCCTCCCCCTCCCTCTCCTACCCCCGCACATTCACACACCCACACGTGCACACATACACACTAATACACACACGCATACCCACATCCACCCACGCACGCACACATACATACCCACACACCGCAACACACAGCAACATACATTGTTGCACACACGCATTCACAACACATAACATACATGTACACTCACATTCAGTCATTCACACACTCATTCAACTTGACTCACACCTGTGAGAAAGTAACCTCTTTCTAGCCTTGTTACCCCCACTTTTGGCCTGTTTGTGAGTATATGTCAGGGTGTTTTCACTGTCTCACTGGGATCCTACTAGCCAGGGCCCAGTTCTCATAGTGAAAACCCTATGTTGTCAGTATGTTTGTTATGCGTCACTGGGACCCTGCTAGTCAGGACCCCAGTGCTCATTAGTTTGTGGCCTATATGTGTTCCCTGTGTGATGCCTAACTGTCTCACTGAGGTTCTGCTAACCAGAACCTCAGTGGTTATGCTCTCTCTGCTTTCCAAATTTGCACTGACAGGCTAGTGACTAAATTTACCAATTCACATTGGCATACTGGTACACCCATATAATTCCCTAGTATATGGTACTGAGGTGCCCAGGGTATTGGGGTTCCAGGAGATCCCTATGGGCTGCAGCATTTCTTTTGCCACCCATAGGGAGCTCTGACAATTCTTACACAGGCCTGCCAGTGCAGCCTGCGTGAAATAACATCCACGTTATTTCACAGCCATTTACCACTGCACTTAAGTAACTTATAAGTCACCTATATGTCTAACCTTCACCTGGTGAAGGTTGGGTGCAAAGTTACTTAGTGTGTGGGCACCCTGGCACTAGCCAAGGTGCTCCCACATCATTCAGGGCAAATTCCCCGGATTTTGTGAGTGCGGGGACACCAGTACACGCGTGCAGTATACATAGGTCACTACCTATGTATAGCGTCACAATGGTAACTCCGAACATGGCCATGTAACATGTCTATGATCTTGGAATTGTCACCCCATTACCATTCTGGTACTGGGGGGACAATTCCATGATCCCCCGGGTCTCTAGCACAGAACCCGGGTACTGCCAAACTGCCTTTTCAGGGTTTGCACTGCAGCTGCTGTTGCTGCCAACGCAACTCATCAGACAGGTTTCTGCCCCCCTGGGGTCTGGGCAGCCCCAGCCCAGGAAGGCAGAACAAAGGATTTCCTCTGAGAGAGGGTGTGACACCCTCTCCCTTTGGAAATAGGTGTGATGGGCTGGGGAGGAGTAGTCTCCCCCAGCCTCTGGAAATGCTTTGATGGGCACAGATGGTGCCCATCTCTGCATAAGCCAGTCTACACCGGTTCAGGGATCCCCCAGCCCTGCTCTGGCACGAAAATGGGCAAAGGAAAGGGGAGTGACCACTCCCCTAACCTGCACCTCCCAGGGGAGGTGGCCAGAGCTCCTCCAGTGTGTCCCAGACCTCTGCCATCTTGGTTTTAGAGGTGCTGGGGGCACACTGGACTGATCTGAGTGGCCAGTGCCAGCAGGTGACGTCAGAGGCTCCTTCTGATAGGCTCTTACCTCTCTTGGTAGCCAATCCTCCTGCCTAGGTAGCCAAACCTCCTTTTCTGGCTATTTAGGGTCTCTGCTTTGGGGATCTCACCAGATAACAAATGCAACAGCTCACCAGAGTTCCTCTGCATCTCCCTCTTCCCCTTCTGCCAAAGGATCGACAGCTGACTGCTCAGGGCACCTGCAAAACCGCAACAAAGAAGCAAGATGACTACTTGCAACCTTGTATCGCTTCATCCTGCCGGCTTCCTCGACTGTTTCCAGGTGGTGCATGCTATGGGGGTAGCCAGCCTCCTCTCTGCACCAGGAGCTCTGAAGAAATCTCCCGGGGGTCGACGGAATCTTCCCCCTGCAACTGTAGGCACCAAAATACTGCATCACTGGTCCACTGGGTCCCCGCTCAGCATGATGAGCGTGGTCCCTGGAACTCAGCTACTCTGTCCAAGTGACTCCCACAGTCCAGTGACTCTTCAGTCCAAGTTTGGTGGAGGTAAGTCCTTGCCTCCCCATGCTAGACTGCATTGCTGGGTACTGCGTGATTTGCAGCTGCTCTGGCTCCTGTGCACTCTTCCAGGATTTCCTTCATGCACAGCCAAGCCTGGGTCCCCGACACTCCTTCCTGCAGTGCACAACCTTCTGAGTACTCCTCTGGCGTTGTGGGACTCCCTTTTGTGACTTTGGGTGGAATCCGGTTCACTTTCCTTCTAAGTGCCTGTACAGGTACTTCTGCGGGTGCTGCTTGCTTCTGTGAGGGCTCCCTACGTTGCTGGGCGCCCCCTCTGTCTCCTCCTCCAAGTGGCGACATCCTGGTCCTTCCTGGGCGACAGCAGCACCCAAAAACCTCTACCGCGACCCTTGTAGCTAGCAAGGCTTGTTTGTGGTCTTTCTGCGTGGGAACACCTCTGCAAGCTTAATCGCGACGTGGGACATCCATCCTCCACTGGAGAAGTTCCTAGTTCTCTTCTTTCTTGCAGAACTCCAAACTTCTTCCAACAGGTGGCAGCTTCCTTGCACCCTCAGCTGGCATTTCCTGGGCTCCTGCCCACTCTCGGCACTATCACGACTATTGGACTTGGTCCCCTTGTCTTACAGGTTCTCAGGTCCGGAAATCCACTGTTGTTGCATTGCTGGTGTTTGTTCTTCCTGCAGAATCCCCCTATCACGACTTCTGTGCTCTCTGGGGGTAGGTGGTGCACTTTACACCTATCTTTCAGGGTCTTGGGGTGGGCTATTTTTCTAACCCTCACTGTTTTCTTACAGTCCCAGCGACCCTCTACAAGCTCACATAGGTTTGGGGTCCATTCGTGGTTCGCATTCCACTTATGGAGTATATGGTTTGTGTTGCCCCTATACCTATGTGCTCCTATTGCAATCTATTGTAACTTTACACTGCTTGCATTACTTTTCTTGCTATTACCTGCATAATTTTGGTTTGTGTACATATATCTTGTGTATGTAACTTATCCTCATACTGAGGGTACTCACTGAGATACTTTTGGCATATTGTCATAAAAATAAAGTACCTTTATTTTTAGTACTTCTGTGTATTGTGTTTTCTTATGATATTGTGCATATCATACCAGTGGTATAGTAGGAGCTTTACATGTCTCCTAGTTCAGCCTAAGCTGCTTTGCCATAGCTACCTTCTATCAGTCTAAGCTGCTAGAAACACCTCTTCTACACTAATAAGGGATCACTGGACCTGCCACAAGGTGTAAGTACCTCTGGTACCCACTACAAGCCAGGCCAGCCTCCTACAACACCTGCATACACGCATACAAAAACAGACACACATCCCCACACACACACAAACAACACCCCCACACACGCACACACTACCCCCCCACCCCCTCTCCTGTTGGAGAACCCAACTTACCTGCTTGCAGGGTCTCCTCCGGCAGGAGATGGGACACGGCGCTGCTGCCAGCAGCAGCGTCCGCCAGCAAAACACCGCCAGGCCGTATCATTGCTCATGATATGGTCGGCGGTGTTTTGCTGGCGTGGCGCTGCTGCTGACAGCAGTGCCACCTTGCCGCCATGACCGTCGACGGTATTCTGCCAGCCTTCTGGTGGAATTCCGTCTATGGTCATAATGCGGGTCGGTGGCTGGTAGCCACGGCGACGGTATGTTGGCTGCCGTTGCCGTGGCAGTAGGAAGTCAATACCGCCAATGTTGTACTGAGGGCCATTGTGTTGTAATTGTCTACCCTTGACCCTAGGGTAGGTCGCTTCCCCCGCCGCTGCAGCTCCACCTGTCCAGGCTCCTGCCACCTCCCAGCAAAAAAACGTAAGTACTCCCTGCGCTCCCCCCGTCCAGCCCCTCGTTACTCACCTCTGTCTCCTGAACTCTCTCTCTTCCAACTTTTCTTCGTACCTCTGCTGTCCTCTCTCTGTCCATTTTCCTTTGTTTTCTGCCCTTCCTCTGATATCCATTTTCCTCAGTTTTCTGCTCTTCTTCTGTAGCCCGTTTTCCTTCGTGTTCTGCTCTTCTCCTGTGTTCTTCTCTTCTTCTGTAGTCCATTTCCTTCGTGCTCTTCTCTGCTCCTGTGCTCTTCTCTCCTTCTGCACCCCATCTCCTTCGTGTTCTTCTCTTCTCCTGTGTTCTCCTCTCCTTCTGGGTTCTTCTCTTCTTCTGCTGACCATTTCCCTCGTGTTCTGCTCTTCTTCCTCACCCCATTTTCTTCGTGTTCTGCTCTTCTCCTGTGTTTTGCTCTTCTTCCTCACCCCATTTTCTTTGTGTTCTGCTCTTCTTCTCTTCTTCCTCACCCCATTTTCCTCGTGTTCTTCTCTTCTCCTGTGTTCTGCTCTTCTTCCTCACCCCTTTTTCTTCGTGTTCTTCTCTTCTTCCTCACCCCATTTTCTTCGTGTTTTGCTCTTCTCCTGTGTTCTGCTCTTCTTCCTCACCCCATTTTCTTCATGTTCTGCTCTTCTTCTCTTCTACCTCACCCCATTTTCCTCGTGTTCTTCTCTTCTCCTGTGTTCTGCTCTTCTTCCTCACTCTTTTTTCTTTGTGTTCTTCTCTTCTCCTGTGTTCTTCTCCTCTTCTGTAGTCCATTTCCTTCATGTTCCTCTCTTCTTCTGTGTTCCTCTCTTCATCTGTGTTCTTCTCTTCTTCTGTAGTCCATTTTTCCTCTTCCTTCTCTGTTCTCTCCCTCGTCCATTCTTCTTCACGTTTCCTCTGCTCTCCTCCTGGCCTTGCTCCTCGTTGTTTCGCCTCCTTTCCCTGTGATTTTCCTCTTAGGCCTCTTTCTTTTTACACTTTCCCTTCCTTCTCTTCTTTCCCTTTCCCTTCTATCTGACCCCCCGCCCTCTGCTTTCCCGCCGCAACCACCTGTGCGGCCCCGCCCCCCTGCTCACATTCGTCGCCCTTCCTCCCACCTCCCGCCCCCAGCTGACCCCTCTTCCCCCCCTCCTCCCTCTTATGGCGCACGCTGCGCGGCAGAGACAGCGACCCTTGACCCTAGGGTAGGTCGCTTCCCCCGCCGCTGCAGCTCCACCTGCCCAGGCTCCTGCCACCTCCCAGCAAAACCGTAAGTACTCCCTGCGCTCCCCCCCGTCCAGCCCCTCGTTACTCACCTCTGTCTCCTGAACTCTCTCTCTTCCAACTTTTCTTCGTACCTCTGCTGTCCTCTCTCTGTCCATTTTCCTTTGTTTTCTGCCCTTCCTCTGATATCCATTTTCCTCCGTTTTCTGCTCTTCTTCTGTAGCCAGTTTTCCTTTGTGTTCTGCTCTTCTCCTGTGTTCTTCTCTTCTTCTGTAGTCCATTTCCTTCGTGCTCTTCTCTGCTCCTGTGCTCTTCTTTCCTTCTGCACCCCATCTCCTTCGTGTTCTTCTCTTCTGTGTTCTCCTCTCCTTCTGGGTTCTTCTCTTCTTCTGCTGACCATTTCCCTTGTGTTCTGCTCTTCTTCCTCACCCCATTTTCTTCGTGTTCTGCTCTTCTCCTGTGTTCTGCTCTTCTTCCTCACCCCATTTTCTTCGTGTTCTGCTCTTCTTCTCTTCTTCCTCACCCCATTTTCCTCGTGTTCTTTTCTTCTCCTGTGTTCTGCTCTTCTTCCTCACTCCTTTTTCTTTGTGTTCTTCTCTTCTTCCTCACCCCATTTTTTTCGTGTTCTGCTCTTCTCCTGTGTTCTGCTCTTTTTCCTCACCCCATTTTCTTCGTGTTCTGCTCTTCTTCTCTTTTTCCTCACCCCATTTGCCTCGTGTTTTTCTCTTCTCCTGTGTTCTGCTCTTCTTCCTCACCCCTTTTTCTTCGTGTTCTTCTCTTCTCCTGTGTTCTTCTCCTCTTCTGTAGTCCATTTCCTTTGTGTTCCTCTCTTCTTCTGTGTTCCTCTCTTCTTCTGTGTTCTTCTCTTCTTCTGTAGTCCATTTTTCCTCTTCCTTCTCTGTTCTCTCCCTCGTCCATTCTTCTTCACGTTTCCTCTGCTCTCCTCCTGGCCTTGCTCCTCGTTGTTTCGCCTCCTTCCCCTGTGATTTTCCTCTTCGGCCTCTTTCTTTTCGCACTTTCCCTTCCTTCTCTTCTTTCCCTTTCCCTTCTATCTGCCCCCCCTCCCCCCGCACTCTGCTTTCCCGCCGCCACCACCCGTGCGTCCCGCCCCCGCTCCCATTCGTCGCCCCCCCTCCCGCCTCCCGCCCCCAGCTGACTCCTCCTCCCCCCCTCCTCCCTCTTATGGCGGCCGCTGCGCGGCAGAGACAGCAACCCTTGACCCTAGGGTAGGTCGCTTCCCCCGCTGCTGCAGCTCCACCTGCCCAGGCTCCTGCCACCTCCCAGCAAAACCATAAGTACTCCCTGCGCTCACCCCCGTCCAGCCCCTCGTTACTCACCTCTGTCTCCTGAACTCTCTCTCTTCAACTTTTCTTCGTACCTCTGCTGTCCTCTCTCTGTCCATTTTCCTTCGTTTTCTGCCCTTCCTCTGATATCCATTTTCCTCCGTTTTCTGCTCTTCTTCTGTAGCCCGTTTTCCTTCGTGTTCTGCTCTTCTCCTGTGTTCTTCTCTTCTTCTGTAGTCCATTTCCTTTGTGCTCTTCTCTGCTCCTGTGCTCTTCTCTCCTTCTGCACCCCATCTCCTTCGTGTTCATCTCTTCTGCCTGTGTTCTCCTCTCCTTCTGGGTTCTTCTCTTCTTCTGCTGACCATTTCCCTCGTGTTCTGCTCTTCTTCCTCACCCCATTTTCTTTGTGTTCTGCTCTTCTCCTGTGTTCTGCTCTTCTTCCTCACCCCATTTTCTTCGTGTTCTGCTCTTCTTCTCTTCTTCCTCACCCCATTTTCCTCGTGTTCTTCTCTTCTCCGGTGTTCTGCTCTTCTTCCTCACCCCCTTTTCTTCGTGTTCTTCTCTTCTTCCTCACCCCATTTTCTTTGTGTTCTGCTCTTCTCCTGTGTTCTGCTCTTCTTCCTCACCCTATTTTCTTCGTGTTCTGCTCTTCTCCTGTGTTCTTCTCCTCTTCTGTAGTCCATTTCCTTCGTGATCCTCTCTTCTTCTGTGTTCCTCTCTTCTTCTGTGTTCTTCTCTTCTTCTGTAGTCCATTTTTCCTCTTCCTTCTCTGTTCTCTCCCTCGTCCATTCTTCTTCACGTTTCCTCTGCTCTCCTCCTGGCCTTGCTCCTCGTTGTTTCGCCTCCTTCCCCTGTGATTTTCCTCTTCGGCCTCTTTCTTTTCGCACTTTCCCTTCCTTCTCTTCTTTCCCTTTCCCTTCTATCTGCCCCCCCTGCCCCCGCCCTCTGCTTTCCCACCGCCACCACCCGTGCGGCCCCACCCCCCCTGCTCCCATTCGTCGCCCCACCTACCCCCTCCCGCCCCCAGCTGACCCCTCCTCCCTCTTATGGCATCCACTTCGCGGCCGCACCGCTGGTGCGCCGAGGGCGCGCCAAAGGCAAGCCCGTCTGCGCCCGTCTGTGCCTGGACCGCGCCCAGCGCCACGACCCCTGGCCCCCAGCACTCCCAAACCCCACAGCGCCGCTACGACCCCACCTCCCTCCACGCACTCAACCCAGGACGCTCTACAACCTGCTTCCAAGCCAACCCGAAACGCACTCATGGACCCTTCGCATGTCTTACCGGCAAGCATACCTTCTACCCCGACTGCACCCCGCCCGCCAGCCCACGCGCCAATAACCACCTCAAATGCATCCTCATCAATGCACGCTCCGTCCACAAACATGCCATTGAACTATGGGACCTCCTGGAATCCACCGCACCGGACGTCACCTTCATCACTGAGACCTGAATGAACGCCTCCTCGGCCCCCGACATCACCATAGCCATCCCCGACAGCTACAAGATCACCAGGAGAGACCGCACCAACCAAGTCGGAGGAGGAATCGCCATCATATTCAAGGACTCCATCAACGTCACCACCTCCACAGAAGACACCCCCCTCGCCGCCGAACACATGCACAGCCAGATTCACACCGACCCCAGGACCACCCTCAGAGGAACTCTCATCTACAGACCCCCTGGACCATGCGCCCTCTTCAGCGAATCCATCACTGACTTCATCTCCCCACACGCCCTAGCCTCGCCGGACTACATCCTCTTCGGAGACCTCAACTTCCACCTGGAGCAGAACAACGACACCAACACCACCACCCTGCTCACCAACCTCGCCAACCTCGGTCTCAAGCAACTGGTGAACACCCCCACCCACATCACCGGACACACGCTCGACCCCATCTTCTCCGCCAGCAACCACGTATCCTTCAGCCACTCCTCCGTACTACACTGGACCAACCACAGATGTGTCCACTTCACCTTCAGACGCAAGAATCTCCACCTCCACACACAACCCATCCCACGCAGACATTGGAACAAAATCTCCACGGAACAGCTACTCTCTACTCTCAGCCACAACCAACCTACCATCACCACCGACGCCAACAACGCAGCCCTCAGCCTCACACAATGGATCACCAACTGCACTGACAACCTCGCACCCCTCAGAAGCCTCCCAAGACAGACCAACGCCAGGAAACCTCAATGGTTCACAGACACCCTCAAGGAATCCAAGAAAACCTGCCGTACCCTCGAGAAAACCTGGTGCAAAGACCACACCGGAGAAAACATGTCTGCCCTCAAAAACGCCACCAACGTACACCATCAGCTGATACGCGCCACCAAAAGAACATCCTTCAAAGACAGACTGGACAACTACACTCACAACAGCAAAGAACTCTTCAACATCGTCAAAGAGCTCTTCAATCCTAGCGCCAACTCCAACTCCATCACGCCCTCATAAGATCTCTGCAACTCCCTCGCTACCTTCTTTCATCGAAAGATCACCGACCTACACGACAGCTTCGGTCCTCAGACCCAGCCAACCACCACAGAACCCACAGCCCCAGCCATCACCCTCAACGCCTGGACACACATCAGCGCGGAAGAGACCAAAACTACCATGAACACCATCCACTCCGGTGCCCCCTAGGACACCTGCCCCCACTTCATCTTCAACAAAGTCGACGACATCATCGCCCCCCATCTCCAGACCATCATCAACAGCTCGTTTGCCTCTGCCACCTTCCCCGAGAGCTGGAAACACGCGGAAGTCAACGCTCTCCTGAAGAAACCTACGGCGGACCCCAGCGACCTGAAGAACTTCCGCCCTATCTCGCTCCTCCCCTCCCCTGCCAAAGTCATCGAGAAGACCGTCAACAAGCAACTGACCAAATTCCTTGAAGACAACAACCTACTCGACCCCTCCCAGTCCGGATTCCGAGCCAACCACAGCACGGAAACCGCCCTCATCGCAGTCACCAATGACATCAGAACTCTGCTGGACAATGGAGAAACAGCCACCCTCATCCTCCTCGACCTCTCAGCTGCCTTCGACACTGTCTGCCACCGAACCCTAATATCCCACCTCCGCTCCACCGGTATCCAAGGACAGGCCCTGGACTGGATCACCTCTTTCCTCTCCAACTGCTCCCAAAGAGTCTACCTCCCGCCGTTCCGCTCGGACCCCACTGAGATCATCTGCGGCGTCCCACAGGGCTCCTAGCTCAGCCCGACTCTCTTCAGTGTCTACATGAGCCCCCTCGCCGACATCGCACGCAAACACAACATCAACATCATCTCCTACGCCGACGACACCCAGCTGATACTTTCCCTCACCAAGGACCCTGCCATCGCCAAGACAAACCTGTAGGATGGAATGAAAGACGTCGCAGAATGGATGAAACTCAGCCGCCTGAAACTGAACTCAGACAAAACGGAAGTCCTCATCCTCAGAAACACCCCATCCGCCTGGGACAACTCTTGGTGGCCCACGGCCCTGGGCACCGCACCAACCCCCTCAGACCACGCGCGCAACCTCGGATTCATCCTGGACCCGCTTCTCACCATGACCAAACAAGTCAACGCCATCTCATCTTCCTGTTTCCTCACTCTCTGCATGCTCCGAAAGATCTTCCGCTGGATCCCCGCCGACACCAGAAAAACTGTGACCCACGCCCTCGTCACAAGCCGCCTTGACTACGGAAACACCCTATACGCAGGAACCACCGCAAAACTCCAGAAACGCCTTCAGAGAATACAAAACGCCTCAGCATGCCTCATCCTCGACATACCCCGCCACAGCCACATCTCCGCCCACCTGAGACACCTGCACTGGCTACCCGTCAACAAAAGGATCACCTTCAGACTCCTCACCCACGCACACAAAGCCCTCCACAACAAGGGACCCGAATACCTCAACCGTCGCCTCAGTTTCTACACGCCCACCTGTCAACTTCGCTCCGCCAGCCTCGCACTCGCCGCCGTCCATCACATCCGCCGCACCACAGCAGGTGGGAAATCCTTCTCCTACCTGGCGGCCAAGACATGGAACTCCCTCCCCGCCAACCTCAGGACCACCCAGGACCACCTCGCATTCCAGAGGCAGCTCAAGACCTGGCTCTTCGAGCAGTAGTAACCCCCTCCCCCTAGCGCCTTGAGACCCTCACAGGTGAGTAGCGCGCTTTATAAATATTATTGATTGATTGCTAAGTTTGGTGGTGTTAGTCGTGAGATACTGTTGGCACCTTATGTGAGAGTAAGGTGTGGTTGGTGTGGTGGATCCTTCTGTGCAGGGTTTCCCTGCTGGTTGAGGTTTTATTCGAGTGTGAATCAGAGTAGGCTGGAAAATGTCTCTTCTGACCATTTCTTGTGTGACTGAATACCATTGATTGTTTAGTGGAGCAGACAAAATTGTTACATTTGCTTTGCATTGTTTTGTGCTTGGATTGCAACGTATCCCAAGAATTGTAAAGGAGGGTGAGCTGCTGCGAGGAATGAGAGAGATGTCACAGTGTGCTGTGCTGTACTGAGGTTGGACAGTTTGTGTTGGTGCTGCGCTGTTATTTTTTGACTACGTCTTAGAATGCCATGCTGCTATTGGTTGTTAACATTGAACAAGAATTGTGAGCGAAAAGAAATTATTTTCCTGATTGAAAAATTCTATTTGTGACTGTTGATATTATTGTTGAAAAATGAAATTCTTTAAGGGTATATGGAGTTGATTAGGGGAGAGTCCACGTTATGGCACATTTAATTTGAGAATCATTGAAAATCTGAAAATAGTACTTTATGAAATGATACTGCCTCCTATATCTACACAGTCTGAAGCATTTAATGCTTGGGAGCACACAACTCATGTTAGGGAAATGGAAAAATATCAGGGAAGAGTTTGCATGCCACTGTTAGATGGGATTCAGAACAGAAGCGGTGGAGGACGAGTATGTTAGAGGGAGTTAGATTATATCCTGCATTGACAAGTAAAGAATCTGAGAGAAAGAAAGAAAAGAATGGAAAGAAGAAGGAGGAAAGGACAAGAAACTCATACAGTTCAGGTGAAGACAGTGATAGTGATTTCAGCAATGGTATTCTAGATGTATTGCTATCATCCCACTTCCATATAATGTAGCCTAAACTGAAGGAATGAATGGTATAGCTGCCAGTGTAGGTTCAGGAATAGCTACAGCATAAGTGAATATGAGTCAGAACGTCATGGGAGAGAGTTCAGGGATTAGTGCCCCTGTAAACTCTACTATTCCAAATGCACCAGATACAAACACAGTCCCAGTTATTATTGGGCCTACAGATCCTTTGTATAAATCTGAGTCCACAGGAACTACGACACATACTTTGACAGTTACTATTGGAGGAAGTAAGTCAATGAACCCTCCTGAATCCTCAGTAATGGGAGGAATTTCTTGAGTCTTGGCTCAGATGCGCACTCCTTGTGCTGCCTCTCCGGAATTCTTTATGAATAAGGCAGGACTTATCCACTCCAAGATCGCAAAATCCTAACAAGTGTAATTGGAACTCACCTCCGGGAGATACCAATGGTAATCCCAGAGAAAGAGTAGAGTCAAATTCCCCAATGGTACAAAGTGGTATTGACCTCTGAGCATAGACAAATTGATTAGCTTCGATAATGGGTCCCCGGGAGAAAGTGAAAGTTTGGGATCAAGCGGAGAAATAATACAGTCCCTGGTGAGGGAAAATACAATGAATGTGGTTAAATTAAAGTTAGAATTGGATGAGATGATACAAGGAAACCTTGATCTTTCCCGACTGAATACTTATCAAAGAACAAACTGGTGTGTAAAGGTGTTACTAAACGTGCAGGACAAGCTCATGATAAATTGTGTAAATTGTCTCAAACATATAAGATAGATTTAAGTCAAAATAAGTAATTGCAGGGAAGCTATTGTGTGTGTTTTGAGAGGGATATTTGTAGTATGAGAACATCAGGAATGAAAATGCAAATTAAGGAATTAGAAGCATTTGAAAATGGAGTGAGTTAGACAAGTGGAAAAGCAGATGAAAGAAAAAGAAAGAACAAAAGAAATTGAATTGAGATCTGCCTCTGTCTTGAAAGGATAGAAGGGGTGCTTCAAATTTTCCTTTGAGGGAAGTGCTTGGTGGAAGTTATGTTCATGTACTTTGGAGTAGGAGTGATCTTACCTCATTCACTAATGATTTTTTCAAGATTGAGAGAAAAGCAAGTGGAATGGTATAAGCAGGTTGAGCGATTTGTGAAGATTTCACAAGTTGCGTTGGTGAATTTGAACATTTTCTTTGACATTGTGGAACAGATTTATCTGTGGGCAGAATGTAAAGTAGCTGCAGAATGTCCAGAGAGGGAACCTGGGAGAAATCTAATAACAAATGTCCCTTTACCGTTGGTGATGAAAAGGAAGGATATCAACAAAAGACCTTAATTGGGTTAAGATTGACAGGATGACACAAGAGCCCAAAGAATCAGTACATGCCTGCTATGAGAGATTGTTGCAGGTGTTTAAGCAGCACAGAAGAATGGAGAATCTCAAAGCTAAAGACATGGAAAATGTTGTGTCCCGATTTGTGATGTATTAGAGACCTGCTTATTGATTCAAAGGCATTTGATTTGTTGGCAGAATAAATCAGTTTATGAGCTCTTGAGATATACAAAATATTGTAGTGATGAATTGGAATTGAAGCAGAAGTGATTGAAGGAGAAGTTAATGTTGGCACAAATAAAAGCAGCACAGAGATTAAGTCAGTCAACCCTTTGTAGGGAACATTGGTTATATGCAAGAAGTGTGCATGCAGGTAGATCCCATGGTACAAAGTGGAAATGGATTCCTGCAACAAAGTAGAGGTCGTGGTGTTCCAACTGATCTGAGTACTGGGATGGATGTGGTTGCTTTGAAGGGATCAAATCCTTGTCATTATTGCAACAAGTTAGGCCATTGGAAGCAAGAATGCTGTCTTAATCCAAATAGAGTGATGAGTGAGAACCAAGTCCAGAATTCAGAGTTTGTACAGCCTCAGAGCAATAACTTTGTAGAAGCACAGAATGTACCGAAATGGTGAATGCAAAACACAAAAGCACCACAAGCTCCAGTGATGCAAGTTCCACAAGCCCTGATGCTACAACAAAATGCAAATGGTTCCCGATTTAATTCAAATCAAGTCCCAAATACAAGCCAAAATTCCTTTCAGAATCAGAATCCATTTTAGCAGGTTCCTGTGTTCGATGCCCTTGAGAGATACAACTCTGACCGGTCACAATGACGGTGCCTGAGGGGCTAGGAAGATTGCGTACTTGGCACAGTCTTAGAGGTAGACTAGAGTGGTCCATTTGTAGAAGGAGAGATGAATGGCCACCTTGTATTGTTCACGAATAGGCAAATGACAAACCTTGTGACAGAACAAGTTCCTGTTAAAATAGGGTCCTTTGTTGAGAATCGCCAGTTTGTGGTGTGTGATTCGAGTCTTGTGAGTTTACTAGAATGCAGTTTGTTGTGAAAATTGAATTGCACTATTTACTGCACCTCAAAGGGTGTTCAATTTGAAACACATGATGAGGATGTAGACTTTAAATAGATGATTCAAATGCCAGAGATAAAGTTGTGTCCTGTAATGAATTCTCAGGATTTATACACGGATCTTAAGGATAAGATGAAGACTGAGGTCTGGGGTTTCTCAGGAAAAGAGACTGGTCTCTTAAAGGAGTTGAACCAGTTAAAAGTAAAGTCCAATGTTGAGTACTCAAGAACTCTACTGTATAATCTGACTCCTGAAACAATGGCTGGAATTACCCCTGTGATTGAGTCAATGATACAACAAGACATTTTGAAGGAAATAATGGGGAGTCCATGTAATTCACCCATTAGGGCCTTGCAGAAGCCTAGCAGCAAGTACCAAATGTTGCAGGACCAGAGAAGTGTCAATGCTATCATTGTTCTCTGCTGTCCCTTGGTACTGAATCCAGCTGTGATTTTGTTTCAAATTCCATGTGAGGCTGAGTGGTTCACCATCATTGATTTGTGTCAGGCCTTTTTCTCTGTCCCTTTGCGTGAAAACAGTCAGTACCTATTTGCTTTCTGGTTCCAGAACCATGTTTTGGCATGGTACATAGTCCCACAAAGGTATACAGAGAGTCCTTCAATTTTAATCACATTGTAAAAAAGAACCTTGAGTCTCTGATCATGCCCTGTAACTCTGTCCTAATCCTATATATAAACAACCTGTTGGTGGCATCTGTCACTCAAGAAACTTGCAAGCAAGACACCATTGCATTACTGAACCATTTGGCTGAGAATGGACATAAAGGTGGTCATTCCAACATTGGTGGTAAAAGGTGCATACCGCTGTCAGAAGACCGCCAACATACCGCCGCGGCTGCGGTAAACCGCCACGGTCATTCTGACCCACAACACGGAAACCGCCAAAATACAGACACCCACAAAAGTCCGCCACACCAAAGGCCAGCGAGAAACTGGCGATAACCAAACCGACACCGTCATGCCAACAGAAATACGCCCACACTATCACGACCCACGATTCCACGCAGCAGTCTCTCAAACGCGGTATTCCATTGGTGGTACACACCGCCGCGCTCAAAATACACACACACTTACAAAACACAGCTACATTGGACAATTCCAAATACACACAACTGATACACATACGCACACCACTCCCACACACCCAATTAAATATAAAACACACACCCACATCACCCACAAACCCCCACTCCAAAAAAATCGGGACCACGCACAGAGAAATAGAGAACCGAGCACCCAGACGCGCATATTACCATCACCCAGCACTATTACCACGCACTTCACACAACACACCAATACACATCACCACACTTAGCACCACACAATCCACCCCACACATCACCTACAACACCCCATGGCACCGCAAAGACACCCCAGGTTTTCTGAGGAGGAACTCAGGGTCATGGTGGAGGAAATCATCCGGGTAGAGCCACAGCTATTCGGAACACAGGTGCAGCAGACGTCCATTGCCAGGAAGATGGAGCTATGGAGCAGAATAGTCGACAGGGTCAACGCTGTGGGACAGCACCCAAGAAATCGGGATGACATCAGGAAGCGGTGGAACGACCTACGGGGGAAGGTGCATTCCGTGGTATCCAGACACCGCATTGCAGTGCAGAGTACTGGCAGCGGACCCCCACCTCCTCCCCCAGAATTTACAACATGGGAGGAGCAGGTCTTGGTGATCCTGCATCCTGAGGGCCTCGGCGGAGTATCTGGAGGAATGGACTCTGGTAAGTCTCATCTTCACTACTTCATCCCCCCCACCCCACCAGCATGCCAACTCATACCCCCACCCTCACCCCCATCACTCCTACTCCTTGCAAATGTCTCACCATCACAACCCACCCATCCCAACACCAAGCCCTGCATGCGACCACAAAGCATGGACACCCATCACCAAAGCATGCCCACTGCACATACCCATCCCCCCCAAACCACCGTCACAAAAGCCCCCACACAGGAATGCAAGCACTGGGGTACACGGGCACCCACCCATTGCACACCATGCCACACACAGATGCAATAATCATGGTTTTATACCCCTGCAGGGCCCCAACGCAACGTCACCGCGCAGGAGGGTCCACAAATGTCCACTGCACCCCCAGAAGAGGCCCACAGTGATGACAGCAGCTCTGTCGACCTGGATCTAGATGACCAGCCCGGCCCATCGGGGACCTCGGGACAGTCGGTTCCCCTCAGACAGCCACAGGCCACAGCAGACCTTCCCCCCTCTGGGAACACCAGCACAGCACCCACCCAGCGGGCCCATACCTCTGTCCCCAGGACACGTCAATCAGCGGTGTGTCCACCACTACAGGGCACCCAGGTTAACCCACCACCCCAACAACAACAGGGACCTGGGGGCAGTGGTAGCGGGCACACGGTCCAGGGGGCAGAGGCCCAGGGAAACAGGGGAACTGGGAGGGCTGCTGTGCGACAGGGGGGGGGAACAGGCCACGGGAACCCACTCTCCATGAGGCCCTCTCCAACATCATGGGAGCGTACCATCATTCCCAGGAGACGATGGCGACGGTACTGGCCAGGTTTCAGGAGACCCAGCGCCTGCAGGAGGACCAGTATTTGGGGTTCAGGGAGGAACTACGAACCATCAGTTCCGCCCAGGGCACCATCGTAGGGGTTCTGAATCTGGTAGTCACCACATTGCGGGACACTGTGGCACCACAAAGGGCCCCTGACACTAGCATGGACCAAGAACTGCCTACCACCTCCGCCGGCGCTAGTGGACAGGAGGCCCCGCCACAGGACCAACAGGCCACCAGCACCCCACCCCCTGCAGAAGGAGAACCACCCTGCAAGCGGTCCCTGAGATCTAGGAAGAAGACAGAATAAGATGCCAAGACCCCCGCCAGGAAAGGATACCACCCTGATTGTCATCCCACTGTCCCACATTGTCACCCTGTCCATCCTTAAACCGCCCCAGCTCCACTTTCCACAGGCATTTGGACAATGCACCTGTGATACTAATAGTCTGGACTCTGCCATGGACATTCCTCCACCATCACCCCTCACCAATTTGCAACCACCCTCCAATATAGAGCACTTTAATAAACACAGTTATTGCACAAAACAATCAGGAGTCTGGCTGTGATTTTGAACAAATGTATTAGACATTACCGTGCCAAAATGCTTATTTATATTGTGATGCCAACATACCAATGTCACACAGCTGTAGTCCACGGGGAAACAAAGCAGATGTCACACAGTGGGGGCCCACATCTCTGAAATCGGAAGGGAAAGTCACAACTCAGTTACCATACACTGGGTGAAAACGACAGACAGTAGAGAGGTAGTAGTGTTTAAGTACATGTAGTATGCCGGTGTGTATTCTTACCTGTGTGTCATTGGAAATATTGCTGTATTACTGTGTTCCTGTTGTCTATGTTGTCTTCTTCGGCTTCCTCGTCTTCACTCTCCACAGCTGCTACAACACCACCATCTGGACCATCCTCCTGCAGAAAAGGCACCTGTCGTCGCAAAGCCAGGTTGTGAAGCATACAGCAGGCCACGATGATCTTGCACACCTTCTTTTTCTTTGGTGAGTAGAATAGGGATCCACCTGTCATATGGAGGCAGCAGAACCTGGCCTTCAGGAGGCCGAAGGTCCACTCGATCACCCTCCTAGTTCGCCCATGGGCCTCATTGTAGCGTTCCTCTGCCCTTGTCCTGGGATTCCTCACTGGGGTCAGTAGCCATGACAGGTTGGGGTAACCAGAGTCACCAATTAGCCACACACGGTGCCTCTGGAGTTGCCCCATCACGTAAGGGATGCTGCTATTCCGCATGATGTACGCGTCATGGACAGAGCCAGGGAACTTGGCATTAACATGGGAGATGTACTGGTCTGCCAAACATACCATCTGGACATTCATGGAATGATAACTCTTCCGGTTTTTGTACACCTGTTCACTCCTGTGGGGGGGGACCAAAGCCACATGGGTCCCATCAATGGCACCTATGATGTTGGGGATATGTCCAAGGGCATAGAAATCACCCTTCACTGTAGGCAAATCCCCCACCTCAGGGAAAACAATGTAGCTCCGCATGTGTTTCAGCAGGGCAGACAACACTCTGGACAACACCTTGGAAAACATAGACTGGGACATCCCTGATGATATGGCCACTGTTGTTTGAAATGTTTTTGTCTGCTTAATCACTCGATACCTGATCTTCGACAGGGGAGGACCTACACTGCAAGTGCTGCTGTGACCTCGGTCTGGAAGAGACAATGGCTCATGCGACTGGGGAAAGGGCCCCTGCCTTCACTGCGGAGGAGTTGGATAAACTTGTGGATGGGGTCCTCCCCCAGTACGTGCTACTCTACGGTCCTCCAGACAAACAGGTAAATACACTGGGAGCATGCTGTATGGGCTATGCCTGTGTTGAGTGGGGTGGATGAAAGATGGGGGGGAGGGGAGTGATTGAGGCATGCATTAAACGACGGTGAGAGCATGTGCCACATGGCAAGGGTAGGAATGGGGGGGCACTCACATTGAGGGTGCAGAAGGTAATGACTATTCTTCTCCCCCGGTACATTTCATATAGGTTAGCGCCAACCAGAAGATCGATATTTGGCGTGCCATCGCCAAGGACGTCCGGACCCTGGGGGTCCACCACAGACGGGGCACCCACTGCCGGAAGAGAGGGGAGGACATCTGCCGCTGGAGCAGGAAGACGCCGGAGGCTCAGCTGGGGATGGCCTCCCAACGTGGGAGGGGTGCCAGTCGGACTTTGACCCCCCTGATGTCCCGGATCCTGGCGATGGCCTACCCCGATTTGGATGGGCGCCTGAGGGCATCACAGCAGACACAAGGGGGTGAGTACACTCTCATTCTGCTGACTTTGCGCGCAGTGGAGGTGTCTGGGTGGGGGAGGAGGGCTGTGGGTATCCCCTAGCAAGGGCGATTTCTGTAGGCTAGGCCCCTCCGTCAGGCATGGCCTTATGCCCCCGCCCCCCACCTCTGTTGGGTGCCAAGTACAGCTATTCATGGCCCTGTGTCATCTATGTGTGCAGATATCGTCCATAGGCTTGTAGGCCATGTCCCAGGGATTGAGTAGTCGACCCCAAGTGCGCGGCGTAGTGCAGGGGGCTTCTGTGTCTGTCCTGTCCACCAACGGTGTCGCCAATGCATGCACTCAACATGTCTATATTCTGTTCCCCCCCCTTTTTTGTGGTCTTCCTGTTCATGTGTGCATTAGCATCATCAGGCGGAGGAGAAGTGGCATCGGAGCACGAGGGAGCTGCATCCCACATGGCCATGGAGGGCCACACAACGGACTCCGAATTCACCAGTGGGACGGAGGGCGAGGGGAGCTCCACAGCGGGCACTCGGGCGGACATCAGTGACACCGACTCGTCCTCTGAAGGGAGCTCCCTTGTGGTGGCGGCCACCCACCGCACCAGCACCGCCCTCCCAGCAGCCCCTCAGCGTTTGGCCCGTGCCCGCTCACCCAGGAAGGTGGGCATCTCCTTCGCCCAAGGCACCTCAGGCCCTGCCCCAGTCACCCCTGCTGCCCTCAGTGAGGAGGTCATTGACCTCCTGAGGACGCTCACTGTTGGGCAGTCTACCATTTTGAATGCCATCCAGGGTGTAGAAAGGGAGGTGCACCAGAGTAATGCATACCTGGAGGGCATTCATTCTGGTCAGGCGGCCCTTCAGCGATCGTTCCAGACTCCGGCCTCGGCACTGATGGCAGCCATTGTCCCTGTCTCTAGCCTCCCCCCTCCAACTTCCTCCACCCATACCCTATCACCTGTACCTCTGCCTATCCCAGACACACCATCAGACCAGCCTGCACACACCTCAACACCCAAGGGAAGCTCAGCCAGACATAAGCAACACACATCCCACAGGCACACAAGCAACATCCACATACAGACATACCAACACTGACTGCCTCCACTGTGTCCCCCTCCTCCACGTCTCCCTCCTCCCTCCCTGTCAACTCTCCGTTCACATCTTCAGCCACTACGTCCCTCAGCAGCACACACACCAGAACACCCCACACACGTGCAGTCACCACCCCCACTGCCATTTACACATCCTGTGTGTCCTCTCCCAGTGTGTCTGTGCCCCCCCCTTCCAAGATACACAAACGCATGCAGCCACCCACCCAACAAGGTCTCAAGCACCGCTGAACTGGGCACCGCCGTCTCAAGCACCGCTGAACTGGGCCCTTCATCTCAAGCACCGCTGCACTGGGCCCTTCATCTCAAGCACCGCTGAACTGGGCACCGCCGTCTCAAGCACCGCTGAACTGGGCACCGCCGTCTCAAGCACCGCTGAACTGGCCCCTTCATCTCAAGCACCGCTGCACTGGGCCCTTCATCTCAAGCACCGCTGAACTGGGCACCACCGTCTCAAGCACCGCTGAACTGGGCCCTTCATCTCAAGCACCACTGCACTGGGCCCTTCATCTCAAGCACCGCTGAACTGGGCCCTTCATCTCAAGCACCGCTGAACTGGGCACCGCCGTCTCAAGCACCGCTGAACTGGGCTCTTCATCTCAAGCACCGCTGCACTGGGCCCTTCATCTCAAGCACCGCTGAACTGGGCACCGCCGTCTCAAGCACCGCTGAACTGGGCTCTTCATCTCAAGCACCGCTGCACTGGGCCCTTCATCTGAAGCACTGCTGAACTGGGCACCGCCATCTCAAGCACCGCTGAACTGGGCACCGCCGTCTCAAGCACCGCTGAACTGGGCCCTTCATCTCAAGCACCGCTGCACTGGGCCCTTCATCTCAAGCACCGCTGAACTGGGCACCGCCGTCTCAAGCACCGCTGAACTGGGCACCGCCATCTCAAGCACCGCTGAACTGGGCACCGCCGTCTCAAGCACAGCTGAACTGGCCACTCCATCGCAGGCACCGCTGGCCCATGAGCGGCAGGGGCTGGGCCGCATCTGTGTCGGGCAGGGCTGCACGAGGCACTCTGGGCACCAGGCCCCCTCCAGAACCAGTGGGGACATGCATCCACTACCTCTGTCCTTAGCAGGATGCACTCTGGGCACCAGGCCCCCTCCAGAACCAGTGGAGACTGTTATCCACTTGTGAGACTGTGGCTTTGCACTCCCCAGGATTGAGCAGTGGGCAGCCCACCCACTGTATAGACTTGTGAGACTGTGGCTTTGCACTCCCCAGGATTGAAAAGTGGGCATGGAGGCCCCTCGTGGATCTGGCGTTGTGCACTCATCTGGCTGAGGTGCCGCCCCTTCCCTTCCCCCGAGGTGCCTGTAGTTTTGCTATCTGATGCCCCTGCAGTGTTCTCTCCGTTAGAGTCAGGTATCCTGTGTGGGCTTTGCCCATGTGATTTGGGCCCAGTGGTCCACGGACAATGCATGCTACAATGCTCGGACTTGTACATTTCTGTATATAAGTGTTTTTGATGTGTATATATATTTTTGGGCAGTATTGCAATATATTTTAATGTTTAAAATCATTTCCTTTTGTCTCTGCATTCTTCCGGGGGGTTTGGGGGGGTGTAACTGTGATGTATTGCTATGCATTGATGTGTGTGTTGTAGTGGGTGAGGGTGGGGGTGGGTGTGTCCCCGTAATTTTTTGCCTCCCCCTCCCCTGTGTCGTAGGTGCAGTACTCACCGTTGTCTTCTGCGCCGGCGTTCGTGCTCCTGGTAGAGGAGCAGGAAGACTATCGTTGGGAGTATGTGGAGTTCGGGTTCCATGCTGTCCTGATTCCTCGTGGGGTGTATGGAGGTGAGCGTTTTCCCTTCGAAATGGCTGTGGTTTTTTTCGGCGGCGCTACCGCCCCTGAAAAGGTGGCGGATTGGTAGGTTGTGATACTGTGGGCAGTACATTGACTCCCGCTAGTCTGTTGGCGGTGACCGCCGCGCTGTTTGTTTGTACCGCCGTGGCGGTCGGTGTGTTAAAGTGGCGGTCTCTGTTGGCGGTTACCGCCTCGGTCGGAATTCCATTTTTTTTACCGCCAGCCTGTTGGCGGTTTTGCCGCCGCTTTAACACCGACCGCCAGGGTTGGAATGACCCCCAAAGTGTCCCCAAGTAAGTTGCAGTATTGCCAGAAAGAAGTTCTGTATCTCAGACATCACATTGAGAAGGGTGTGAGGAAGGTGTCACAAGAAAGAATTTTTACGATTCTTACAATGAATCCGCCAACCACCCAGAGAGAATTCAGGGTGTTTTTGGGGATGGTGGACTACTGTTGTCAGTGGATATCCAACTTTTCCCTAGTGGTAAAGTCTTCACAGAGCCTGACACACAAGAATGTGTTTGATCCGATATCATGGGATAACAACTGTTTGGTTACCTTCCTAGAGTTGAGAGAAAGTCTCTGTTGTGCCCCGGCACTGGGAATGCCTGATTACAATAAAGGTTTTACTCTTTTCTGCAGTGAGAAGAAAGGCTGCATCCTCTCAGTGCTTACACAGATGCATGGGAATACGAGACGTCATGTGGCATACTTTTCTGCTACTCTTGACCCTGTAGCCATATTACTGCCCGGCTGTCTTAAAGTCAAGGCAGCTGTAGGTGTTGGCATCGAACATTGTGAAAGCATTGTGATGGGATATTCTTTAACTGTTCCTGCCCCACATTCAGTTGAGATATTGTTGACACGTACTCATATACAGCACCTTATGAACAGCTGCCTGACAAAGTATGAGCAAATTCTATTGGCTGCAGACAATAATACCCTTAGATGATGCGCTACTTTGAATCCTGCTACACTTGTGTCCCTTCACAAGAATCAAAATGATGACTGAGAGGTTGAGCATGGTTTCCCTAATGTCACTGAACTATGCACCAAGCTGAGACCAGACATACGGGATGAGTCATTGGTAAAGTCTGATTACATACTGTTCGTGGATGGGTCTTGTCTGAGAGACAATGAGGGAAACTTGAGAGCTAATTATGCATTCTGCACTATTTCAGGAGTAGTCAAAGCCTCCTGGATTCAAGGGGTGTTCTCTGCACAAGTGGCTGGATTGATAGCTCTTACTAGAGCTTGCTGTGCCTCTGACCAGATGAGAGTAACTATATTTACACATAGCCTGTACGGCTTTGGTGTTCATGATTTCAGGCAGTTGTGGTCACAACAAGGGTTTATGAACTCCTCTGGTTCTGCAATTAGTAATGGAGAGTATGTTATGAAACTCCTTGAGGCATTACCACTGCCTGTAAAAATTGTGGTAGTAAAAGTGCTCTGCTCACCGTAGTGGTTTTTATTATGTACCATTGGACAACCTTTATGCTGATGAAGTTGCCCGAAATTGTGCATACGGGTTTTACAATTTCTATGGTGAATATGTAAACAAGTTGGAAGGTGAGATCAACTATAACCTTTTGTTATCAACAACTGATATCTGGGAAGAAGTGAAGAGATTACAGGAGGAAGTTTCAGAGGCCAAAGAGCAGGGCTAGATCCCAGCAGGGTGTGGGAAGAGAGATGATGACCTATGGGTTTCTATAGATGGCAGACCAATGTTTCCAGACAGTATGCTATCTCCAATGGAAAGACATTTCCACGAACCTGCTCATATTGGGAGGGATGCCATGGTACAGTTGTTTAAGCAACATTGGTTTAACCCACGATTTAGGTTGGTGACTGAAGAGTTGTGTTATAGATGTGTTGTTGTGTGTTGACAAATGAACATAGGGAAAAGAACTCCGGTGACATTGACCCACATAGTAAGATCAAAGGGCCATTCAATCCAATGCAACTGATTTCATTGAAATGCCTTTGTGCAAAGGGCAGAGATATGTCCTGGTGATTGGATGCATCTTCTCCCTTTGGTGGAGGCCTACTTGACCAAGAGAAATAACTGTCTCATAGTAGCCAATATGTTGTTGAGGGAGTTGATACTTAGGCTTGATTTCCCTACTTCACTGGACTCAGACCCATGAGCTCATTTCAATAATGAGGACCTGAGAATGCTGTGCACAGCATTACAAGTGGAACAGAGACTACATTGCAGATATCAGAGAGCAAGTGAAAGGCACGCTGAAAGCCACATTAGATAATGTGTTTCCATTAACATCTCTGAAGTGGCCAGACTCTTTGCTTCTTGTGCTCATGGGTGTACGCAGTGTTCTAGACAGATATACAGGATTGCCCCCTCATGAGATAATCATGGCCTTGTGAACATTAAGGATGACATGGTTCTTGACTATTGCAAGGGACTAGCTGATGTGGTCAGTTCTATGTCCCACCAGATTGAAGCTGTTGCTGGCAATCCAAGTCTGAAGCAGTGCCAGGACCTCAGTCCTGGTGACTGGGTCTTGGTGAAGAATTACGTTCGGAAGAAGTGTCTGAGCCCGGGTGGCATGGACCATACCAAGTTATCCCAGTAACAAACACTGCTTTCAAGTGTGGGGGGTCTTCCTTACTGGATTCATGCAGTCCACTCTTGTAGAGTAAAGTGTCCTCTTGATAATGTAGCAGCAGCTCTTCCTGAAGTGCAACCCACAACTGAGAGACATCAAGAAGAGGGTGCACAGAGTGCTAAGACTCTGTAAGAGCCTGTGACTGCACATTCTTAGCCTGAAGGGGTCTTGGTGGGCTGACAATGAGGAGTCTTGGCCTCCACCTCTACCTGAGCCTAATTCAGACCCCGTGGAAGGGTCTAGTGCTCTGCCATGCCGAGCAGAACCTGGGAACAATTGGCTGAGGAGGCAATGATGAGAAATATTGCGACTGCCAGCAGAACGAGGACTGAGTACTGTCCCAGAGGATACTGAGGAATCTGCCCTGAGTAACCGAGAAAGTGAACAACCCGTGCCCAGAAGATCAAAAAGAGCAAGAGTGCCATGTTGGAGGTACTCATCTTCTGAATAGACACACTTTGCTGATAACAACCGATTTGAAATATTATTGACATGATCATTTGAACTGCACTTTGACTTGTAAATATTCAAAAGGATGTTGTTTTAAGAATTAAGAAGAGTCCCCAGGCCCGAGGCAGCTGAAGGAGTGTAAGGGTGTCATTTAGAAGAAGACAGAGTAGGGTTAAGGAAGTTTCACAAAGATATTGTATATAATTTCATTGCACATCGCATGAACTTTGTTTTGCCGTTTCCACAAGTAGAAACCTACAGAGAAGACTCTGTTGCTAATTTCTACTCAACGGCCTGATTCTGGACATGTTGTGAAAACTAATAACACTACTAGAAGTACATATATATATATATATATATATATATATATATATACATATATATATATATATATATATATATATATATATATATGTATATTAGTAGGAGTGTATTTATTAGTGCTATTGTATATATTTTATAATATTGTAAATATTTATATTTATTTATAATATATATATATCTTAGTAGGAGTGTATATTTTAGTGCTATTGTAGCACTATTTTTTGTAGCACTATCCTCACCTACACCGTCCACTGTAAGAAAGCCTAGTGTTACCCCTTTGACCCTGAGTCCTATAGACAATAGAATACACTCATTAAATGAAAGAGAATTGCATGTAGACACATCTAGTGGAGATTTTTCTTCAAATGTTTATTTGAAACTACTTTATGAGTACATTGACACTGTGGATGCAAGGGATTGGTGTGTGTGTATGCAATTGCCTGCATCAGCTGCAGAGGCCATCATGTACCGTCATATTCCTTCGACTTATGGTGTTATGTGTATCCTTCTGTTAAGTTTGTTTTATGGGACAGGACATTTCCAGTATTATATTTCAAATTATGATGTAGTTCTTTCAGAAAGTTCCAGATTACCCTGCTCTTAAAGAGATAGGGATAATTGCAGGGTTCTTTAAACCCACCATAACAATGGGTACTGTCTATGCTCCCTGAAACAATTTGATTTGCATCTTGATAGATGTTGAGAAGAAATCTAAGTCAAAGACAGACAAGAACCTGAAGAATCAGCATAAGTGGACTAGAAAAGAAATTGAACATCAAGTGGCAGGGAATCAGGCAGCATTGACTTTGGATTGGAATCATAAAGGACATTTGTGCACACTTACAGATAAATCTTCAGTTGACACTATATTCATGGGAAAGAGTGAATTTGATCATACATTTGAGGTTAAAGGAAACTGGAGATTATTTCTGGATGGTGAAGATCCTATTATTCTTTGTGGAGAATATGCATATTTCAAGTTGCCCAAGTGATGGTATGGCGTATGTTATTTAGGTGTAGTCTGAAAATATATCATGTGGAATATTTTAATGATCCTGTATGGGAAGTTAATTCCAGACCAAAACGAGGTACTAGCATTGGAGAGATAGTGGGAGACAACTTTGGTGCAATAATTCCATCTGTAGGTGTGATTTTAGATGACATAAAGATTGGAACATTGTCTACCATAGTGGATGAACTGTCCGCCAGTATGGTGGGAGCTTTATTGGTTGTACATATTGAAATGATAGTTATGAGATCCTTGGTTTTGCAGGATCATCTTGATTTAGACATCCTTCTCACAAAGGAGGGTGGGGTCTGCAGGATGTCAAAGGTCCAGCAATGCTGTACCTACATCCCTGACAAGAGCAAAGACTTGAGTGCATATATCAAGAACATTGCTGACCTAAAGGGAGATTTACAGGAATTGGAAGCTACCAGTGTTTGGGAAGCAATTGGAGATGGAGTTTCTAGGATTAGCAAATAGTTCGGAATCGTACAAGTGGAATAGTGGGCTCTGATTTGAGACCTCTTATCATACTTGCCATCTGTGCAATATGTTTGTTCATCATCTTAAAGGTTATAAATATATAAAGGCAAGCAGGGAAAGCCAACAATTGAAGGGGATGAAAAGAACTAGAAGATATATGAAAATGGAGGAGAATCAGTGTAGATTCTGTGATGACATGAAACACTTGTACAATACCTAATGAGAGTTGTTGAGGACTTCAAGGTTTTGACTTGGTCTCTCCTGATACGGATTCATATGACTGTTATTGTGATGGCTTACATTGCCATCAGAGTGGGGATTGGAATAGCACAAAGTCAGACTCCATCCTTTACATGTCAATCAGTATGCAAATACACATTTATATTTGACTTTATATTTACTGTGTTAATTAATATCATTAACATGTGTGCCTATCTTGATGCTTTAATGAAATGTGAGCATTGAAAGACTATAAACGTGCACACTAATAATAATTTAAAATGCTTTCATGTATTCATTATTCACATTTTACATTTACACTTTAAGTTACATTTGTTGAAGTAATATGTATTTCTCTTCTTCACATTTTGCATTTCTTCTGAAAAGTTGAAAGTGCATATGTACAACCATGTATTTGAAATGCATATTAAATGTTTAGTTAAAGTCAGGCTAACTTAACTGACTAAAAACATTAATCCTTTAATGCATTCTTTGTTTAGTCAGCGTGTTCTTTCTTTGAATGTGCGTTTCAAGGCTTTGGTAGCTAGAGGAAAGGAGTATAAATTGTGTTTTAGTTGCACTAATGATAAGGCCTAAGAAGAGACCATCTTGGCCTCAAACATGAGGATTTAATGAGCAGCTGAAGTCTTCTATTCATGATGTGTACCAGGAACCTGAAATATTCAAGGTTGCATCCATGGGATGAGTAACCTGGGTGATGTTACAATTTATGAGATGGACTCGAAGATCATTGGTCCTTTTAGGGGAAGGAAAGATAACATTGATGTTGAAGGTTCTGTTTGTTTTAATGAATGCTTTTGCTGTTAGAAGTTATGACAGATGCCCTTAGACTTTGGGAGGTAAAGACCTCTCTGATTCCTTTATTCTCACAAGTGTGAAGCTTTATGATAAACACGTATTCCTTTCTGGAAGACTACTACTGAGGTCTTCACTATGTTGACACCTCTGTGCATTCCCAAATTGCCTAAAGCAATTCTCCAAATGTCCCTAAGTCTTTATTCTAATCAGCCTAAGATTTATTTTGAACCATCCTTATTCTATACTTAGAACTGTGACTGGATGACTTTAGAATTATTTCATGTTTACGAGAGGTAACAGGAGTTTCTTTATGGAATATATATTTTTAGTCATTGGCTTATGCATTGCAGTGATTGTAATTGCTCTGTATCTCAATCTATTGAGACTTAGCCAACTGCAATATTTCAGCTTACCAGTTGCAATTCAGCATCTTTTCAATATTTAATGTTATACATATACATTCAATTGATGATAACTCAATTTAATCTAAATGTCTGATTCCTGGTCCTTATTGCGGTGCCCAAATGGGTTTCACTGGAAATTAAATTATCTTGTATTGTAACTCTCAAGTGTATCTCGACCAATATAAAAAGGTCCATCAGTCAAGAGTATAAAATGATGCTCCTACGCACTCTCAGGAGTTACTTGGTTAGCCAATGTAGAATTAGTGACTCTGGATTACCAGTGATTCATCATAGTACCCATGCTGCATCCTATCCAGTAACCACTATCTCAGTGTCTTGAGAAAAGGCCTCATAACACTTCTGATACTTGGCGGAGTACTTTGATAGTTACTGACTAGAAGATTAATAGCTAACAGGAATGGTGCATTATTTTTATTGTCATTATTACCCGTTATATTAAGCTTCTTGTGTGACACCATCCCGTTTCAGGTGCTCAGAGCCTTGTCTTAGGAAGCACAAGTCGGGCAGGGGCTAAAGCTTTATTAAGTGGACCCGAGCACACAGAGCAGAGATGGAGGGCATACCAATACAGAGACAAACAGCACAGGCCAGAAACTGGCACACAAGACTGGGGCACAAGGGGAAAAGGGAGGGTGGAGAGAGGGTCAGGCGAGTAAAGGAAGGAAGGCGGAGAGAAGGAGGGACAGAAAGAAAGAGGGATAAGGGGGAGAGGGTATTAGAGGGAAAGAGAGAGCGGTGGTGAGGAAGAGAGGAGGGGAAGTAACAAGAAAGAAAGTGAGGCAGGGCAAGGAGAGGAGGTAAGGGGAGAGAGAGGGAGACAAGAGGGAGGAAGCGAAAGGCAGAGAGGAAGAGAGAGAGAGAAGGAGGGAAAGAAAGAAAGACAAAAGAGAGAGAGAAGCTTATGGAGAACAGCTGAACGGTGAAGCAGCACAGAGACAAATAGGAGCACACTCTAATGTATTCGGTGCATATTCTATGACCTGGAGCAAAGTGTCAGCTTTTGGGCATGCGTATCAATTTTTGGAGCACAACGTAATTTGTTAAGTTTTATGTCTTGGACAAAGTCTCACTAATGCTATGTGAGTCTTTTCCCTTGGTCTCCCTCATCGGGTGTGCGGAGTCTTCAACTTAGTGTCCAGTCACTCATTTGATGTGAATTCTACATGTTGGGGTATCATCTCACTCACCATCTATAAGTCTCACGTCTTAGCCCACGTTCTTACTCAAATACCTTCTCAATGGTTTTAATGACGTAAACACAGTCGTGCAATTCGCATGAGTTCAAACTCTACAAATGTTACTCTTGTAGAGCCTTAGCCTTGAGAACTCTGGAAAGGCTTTATCAGTGGTGAGGTTTTAAGCAGCTGAAATGCTGGGGCACCTTTTCAAAAGACACATTTGCCTGGAGCAACCAATCGTTTGGGCTTGTAGTGAGGAAAATGTGTAAGCATGCCGTCATTCAACAGTGTTGTCTTAACGATTTTTGTGGCCCAGGGCAAGATATATGTTCGTAGGAACTTTGAATTTTAATACCAACTTTTTTGCTAACTTTAGCCCGCATGTTGCCAGAGAAACTATCAGAAATGTTTAGCACAAAAACAGTTGGATTATGTCTTTACCAGGACCCCAAAAATCATTGAGGGGTTCAGATATAGACATAGAGGTGAGCTAGAAAGAGATAAAGTTTACTTTGAGAGCCACTCCTTGGAAGGTGGGGGCCTTGCCCATGCCTTAAAACATCTCTGACAGGCAGTATCCTGTTTCATGTGGTCTGGCGCACTATAAACCCTAACGGGAGAGGCAGAAACCATGCATGACACAGCCACGTCTTTATTTTTTTATGACGATGACAGAATGTCATTACTATAGAGGACAGCCTGAAAAAGTTACTAATTAGATTTCGATCTGTAACAGGAAATAATGAATGCTCCTATGAATAGATGACATGATAAACGTTTTTGTAAAAAACATATTCACCTGTACATTTCTTGACACTTAATAATAGTTGTTCTAGTGGGAATCAGGGGCTTATGACAGAAAGAGCGTCAAGTGGAACGCACTTAGCTCCTCTGAGAATAATGGCCTCTAGGATCTATGGTAAAGTGGCTATTCACATGGAAAAGATGCTTGAGAACTGGGGTTGCCCAGATTCTAGTCTTAAGGAACACAGGGGCAGATTTAAGAGCTTCAAGCGCCTCCTTACGCCACATTAGTGTAATTTATTGTTACGCTAATATGGCCCAATGAGGCCAAAATCACCACGCCAAATTTATAAAGTGGTGCAATGCATGCATTCCACCACTTTGTAACCCTTTGAGCTACAATATATTCCTGCACCAGGCATAATGTATGCAAAGGGGGCATTCCCTCGTTAGGGGGCCTGAAAAAATGGTGCAAAGAAATCTAAGAGATATTTGCATCATTTTTTTGGCACTTTAGTTCCTGCTCAGAGCAGGCGTTAAAATGAGGCACACCATTGTTTGCAATGGGCCTCAATGCGCTTTGCAGAATTAGCGTCAACATTTTTTACACTAATCATGCAGAGCTCAGAACTAGCGTAAAAAATGTAAACGCTAGTTCCATAACTACCGCTATTGTGCGCTGTATCTTAGATACAGCGCACACATGGTGGCTTTAGGGGGGCTAAGGGATGCAAGAAAGTGGCACTGCACCGGGTGCACTGCCACTTTTCTTAAATCTGGCCCACGGCCTCTTATTTTCGAATCTTAAAGACTATTTTGCAAAGGATTGGGATGTCAAAATAACAGGAGTGGATTTCTGCTACCTGCAGTGAGGTTAGGAGTAATTTAGTTCCCAACTTAAAGCTAGGCAATAGGACTGCATCTGCATCTGCTATTATGAGGTTTACAAAAAGAGCCCTATTTCACCCAATCTCTTTTGTGACTCAGATTAAGAGCACCGCTTTGTAAAGAGCCAAATTGCGGGGCCTTTGCACCTGTTCATCCTCTGGAGTGGGTAAAACAGTTTCTTAAGTGGTGTAGCCTGCTTGGGGCACGGGGTTCCCCTTCGGCTGCTTAGATAGGACGTTGCCCATAAGCCTATAACAGAAGAGGCGAGATTAGCACATTAAATACATTACAATGGTTACGGTCCACGAATGCTTTACAGCTGTACAGTGTAGGTTCGCACGCAGAGGCACAGAGGGACTCGACACTGGATCGTTGCTCCGGAACTGCCTGCCCGGTAGTTCCTACCTTTATTTAATAACTTGGGTGAACGTCCGCCCTCGCGACCTCGGAGGGCAAGAAAGTATTGTAGAGCCCGCATGGCTCTCTACACCCCTCCAGGACTTTATTCAAATAATCAAACAAAACAGAACACGACAACCTTAAACCCTGGGATACCAGGACAGAGGAAATGAGAGGGATATTGAGGGAGATGGAGAGAGATATGTAGAGAGAGAGATGTAGAAGGAGAGAGAGATGTAGGGAGAGAGATGCAGAGGGAGAGAGAGAAAGATACAGATGGAGAGAAAGAGAGATAAAAACAATCTACAACACCAGATCTCAAAAATGATCTGGTAGTTACAGCTAACAACTTCAACATGTGGGTGCTCCGGGTGACCGAGCCATCCGCCCTTCCGCCGTGCCCCATTGTTTAGACAGATTGCAGGTTGCTGGTTTATTGTCCTCAGTTAGCAAACAAAGGCGGTCATTACAACATTGGCGGTAAAAGCCGCTTACCGCCGTGCAGAAGACCGCAAACACACCGCCGCGACCGCAGAAAACCGCCACAGCTATTATGACCCACAGCACGGAAACCGCCAAAATTCAGACACCCACACAAGTCCGCCACACCAAAGATCAGTGACAAACTGGCGAAAACAAAACCTCCACTGTCACGCCAACAGAAATACGCCCACACTATCACGACACACGAATCCACGCGGCGGTCTTTCAACCGCAGTATTCCATTGGCGGTACACACTGCCACGCTCAAAATACACACACATCTACAAAACACAGCCACATTGGACAATTCAAAATACACACATCTGATACACATACACACACCATTCCCACACACCCAATACAATATATAACATACACCCACATCACCCGCAAACCCCTACGACCAAAATTCACGAACGAAGGCCAGAGAGACACACCACAAACAACTAACAAGCATCCACAGGCACACAACACCATCACCCACAGAACTTCCACGCACCTCACACTACACACCACTACATATCAGCACACTTATCACCCCACACACCACCCCACATATCACCTACACCACCCCATGGCACGGCAAAGACACCCAGGTTCTCGGAGGAGGAGCTCATGGTCATGGTGGAGGAAATCATCCGGGTAGAGCCACAGCTATTCGGATCACAGGTGCAGCACACCTCAATTGCAAGGAAGATGGAGCTATGGCAAAGAATAATGGACAGGGCCAACGCAGTGGGACAGCACCCAAGAAATCGGGAGGACATCAGGAAGAGGTGGAACGACCTACGAGGGAAGGTGCGTTCCGTGGTCTCAAGACACCACCTGGCGGTTCAGTGGACTGGCGGCGGGCCCCCACCTCCTCCCCCACAACTAACAACATGGGAGCAGGTCTTGGCGATTCTGCCTCCTGAGGGCCTCGCAGGAGTAGCTGGAGGAATGGACTCTGGTATGTCAAATCTTAACTATTACATCCCCCACACTACCTGCATGCCAGCACATACTCCCACCCTCACCCTCACCCCCATCACTCCTACTCCTTACAAATGTCCCACTATCACAACCCACCCATCCCAACACCAAGCCCTGCATGCAACAACAACGCATGGACACACAGCACTAAAGCATGGCCACTGCACATACCCATACACCCCCCTAAACCATCATCACACAAGGTCCCACACAGGAATGCAAGCACTGGGGTACACGGTCACCCACCCATTGCACACCATGCCACACACAGATGTAATAAACATCCTTTTATACCCCTGCAGGACCCCTACCCAACGTCACCGAACAAGAGGGTCCACACATGTCCACACCACCAACAGAAGAGGCCCACAGTGATGACAGCACCTCCGTCCAACTGGATCTAGATGACCAGCCTGGTCCATCGGGGCCTCTGGACAGTCGGTTCCCCCACACCCAGTCACAGGCCACCACTGAACTTCCCCCCTCTGGAAACACCAGCACAGCACCCACCCAGCGGGCCCATACCTCCGGCCCCAGGACACGTCAATCAGCAGTGTGTCCACCACTACAGGGAGCCCAGGCTAACCCACCACCCCAACAACAACAGGGACCTGGGGGCAGTGCTAGTGGGCACACGGTCCAGGGGACGGAGGCCCAGGAACACAGGGGAACTGGGAGGGCTGCTGTGCAACATGGGGAGGACAGGCCAAGGGAACCCACTCTCCACGAGGCCCTCTCCTCCATCATGGGAGCCTACCACCACTCCCAGGAGACGATGGCAACAGTACTGGCCAACTTTCAGGAGACCCAGCGCCTGCATGAGGAACAGTATATGGGCTTCAGGGAGGAACTCAGAACCATAAACTCCACCCTGGGCACCATCGTAGGGGTGCTGAAGGAACTCGTGAACACCAGGAGGGACACTGTGGCACTACAAGGGGCCCCTGACACTAGCCTGGATGATGAACTGCCCACCACCTCCGCCGGCGCTAGTGGACAGGAGGCACCGCCACAGGACCACCAGACCAGCACCTCACCCCCTGCAGAGGGAGAACCACCTCGCAAACTGTCCCAGAGATCTAGGAACAAGACAGAGAACGATGCCAAGACCCCCACCAAGAAATGAGACCACCCTGATTGTCATCCTACTGTCCCACTTTGTCACCCTGTCCATACTTAAACTGCCCCAGCTTGACTTCCTATGCCCATTTGGGCAATGCACCTGTGAGACTAATAGACTGGACTCTGCCATGGACATTCCTCCACCATCACCCCTCACCATTTTGCTACCCCCTCCAATTTTGAGCACTAAAATAAACACCCTCAAAGTACAAAACAATCTGGAGTCAGTCTGTGATTTCGGAATACTGTATTAGCAATTACTGTGGCAAAAAGCTCTTTCACTTCTAATGTCAACACACCTAAGTCACACAGCTCTAGTCCATGAGGAATCAAAGCAGATGTCACACTGTCGGACCCAGATCTGTGAAATCGTAAGGGAAAGTGACAACTCAGTGACCATACACTGGGTGAAAACGACAGACAGTAGAGAGGTAGTAGTGTTTAAGTACATGTGGTAGGCAGGTTTGTATTCTTACCTATCTCTCACTGGAAATATTGCTGGATCACTGAGTCCCTGTTGTCCATGTCTTCTTCTTCTGCTTCCTCGTCTTCACTGTCCACAGGCTCCACAGCTGCAACAACACCGCCATCTGGACCATCCTCCTGCAGAAAAGGCACCTGTCATCGCAAAGCCAAGTTGTGAAGCATACAGCAGGCCACAATGATCTGGCACAACTTCTTTGTTGAGTTGAATAGGGATCCACCTGTCATATGGAGGAACCTGAACCTGGCCTTCGGGAGGCCGAAGGTCTGCTCGATCACCCTCCTAGTTCGCCCACGGGCCTCATTTTAGCATTCCTCTGTCCTTGTCCTGGGATTCCTCACTGGGGTCAGTAGCCATGACAGGTTGGGGTAACCAGAGTCACCTGCAAATGTCGAGGGAAATCTATTAGACACACACTAACTCTTAGGGACATCCCCAGAACCAGACACCTAGTCACACTGTATAGGGTCCATGTCCTCACCTAATAGCCACACACGGTGCCTCTGGAGTTGACCCATCAGATAAGGGATGCTGCTATTCCGCAGGATGTAGGCGTCATGCACTGAGCCAGGGAACTTGGCATTGACATGGGAGATGTACTGGTCGGCCAAACATACCATCTGTACATTCATCGAATGATAACTTTTCCGGTTTCTGTATACCTGTTCACTCCTGTGGGGAGGGGACCAAAGCCACATGTGTCCCATCAATGGCACCTATGATGTTGGGGATATGTCCCAGGGCATAGAAATCACCTTTCACTGTAGGCAAATCCTCCACCTGAGGGAAAACGATGTAGCTCCACATGTGTTTCAGCAGGGCAGACAACACTCTGGACAACACGTTGGAAAAGATGGGCTGGGACATCCCTGATGCTATGGCCACTGTTGTTTGAAATGACCCAATTGCCAGGAAATAGAGTACTAACAGCACCTGCACTTGAGGGGGGATTCCTGTGGGATGGCGGATAGCTGACATCAGGTCTGGCTCCAACTGGGTACACAGTTCCTGGATTGTGGCACGGTCAAGCCTGTATGTGATTATCACATGTCTTTCCTCCATTGTCGACAGGTCCACCAACGGTCAGTACACCAGAGGATGCCGCCATCTCCTCACATGTCCCAGCGGACGGTGCCTATGAAGGACAACAGCGAGCACAGAGTCAAACAACTCAGAGGTACGTACCCACAGCTTACACAGGACAGCAATCATAATCTGTATGTGTGTTGAGTCTAGGCCTAGGTATGTGTGACGCAGTTGAAAATTAAGGCATGTGGGCCCCTGAAATGGCGGCTGCCTGAATTATAAAATGGGACAATGGGATGTAAGGTAACTGCGCTGGCGCTGAACACCGTCGCGGTATGCGGTCGAAGACCGCGGCGCAATGCTGCATTGGTTAACATTGGACCCTATGGGTCCCAGGAGCCAATGACGATGTATGCCGGCGGTGACGGTATGCACCGCCGCGGACGTGACCGCCATTTTCTATCTGTTCAATCATCAATACCTGATCTTCGACAGGAGAGGACCTACACTGCAAGTGCTGCTGTGACCTTGGTCTGGAAGAGACAATGGCTCGTGCGACTGGGGAAAGGGCCCCTGCCTTCAGCACAGAGGAGTTGGAGAAACTCGTGGATGGGGTCCTCCCCCAGTACACGCTACTCTACGGTCCTCCAGACAAACAGGTAAGTACACTGGGGGCATGCTGTATGGGCTATGCCTTTGTAGAGAGTGGTGGATGAAAGAAGGAAGGGGGGAGAGTGCGGCGTGCATGAAACAATGGTGAGTGCATGTGCCACATGGCAAGGGTAGGGATGGGGGCCAATCACTTTGACGGTGCAGTTGGTAATAAGTTTCTCTTCCCCCTGTACAACTCATGTAGTTCAGCGCCCACCAGAAAAAATATATTTGGCGTGCCATCGCCAAGGACGTCCGGACCCTGTGGGTCTACCACAGATGGAGCACCCACTGCCGTAAGAGATGGGAGGACATTCGCCGCTGGAGCAAGAAGACGGCAGAGGCTCAGCTGGGGGTGGCCTCCCAACGTGGGAGGGGGGCCCGTCGCACCATGACCCCCCTGATGTTCAGGATCCTGGCGGTGGCGTACCCGGAGTTTGATGGGCACTTGAGGGCATTCTGCTGATTTTGTGTGCAGTGGAGGGGTCTGAGTGGGGGAGGTGTGCTGTGGGTTTCCCTAGGCCAGGGCGAGTTCCGTAGGCAAGGTCCCTCCGTAAGGCAGTCCATGTGGCACCCCACCGCACCTTTGTAGAGTGCCAAGTACACCTAGTCATGCCCCTGTGTCATCCATGTGTGCAGATGTCGTCCATAGCCTAGTAGGCCATTTCCCAGGAACTGCACAGTGGAGCCCAAGAGCGTGGCGTAGTGCAGGGGGCTTCTGTGTCTGTCGTATCCGCCAATGGTAGCGGTAATGCATGCACTCAACATGTCTTTCTTCTGTCGTCGTCCCCCTTTTTGTGGTCTCCCTGTTCTTGTGTGCATTAGCATCATCAGGCGGAGGAGCAGTGGCACCAGGAGCACGAGGGGGCTGCATCCCACATGTCCATGGAGGGCCACACTACGGAATCGGAGTTCACCAGTGGGACAGAGGGTGAGGGGAGCTCCACGGCGGGGACAGGAGCTGAGACCAGTGACACAGACTCATCCTCTGATGGGAGCTCCCTTGTGGTAGCGGCAACATCTGTGCCCCCCATCTACAGGTACAGCCGCCACCCCCCCTTCCAGCACCGCCCTCCCAGCAGCCCCTCAGCCTTTGCCCCGTGCCCGCTCACCCGGGAGGGTGGGCATCACCTTCGCCCCAGGCTCCTCAGGCCCTGCCCCAGTCACCCCTGCTGCCCTCAGTGAGGAGGCCATTGACCTCTTCAGGTCCCTCACTGTTGGGCAGTCTACCATTTTGAATGCCATCCAGGGTGTAGAAAGGCAGTTGCAACAAACCAATGCATTCCTGGAGGGCATGCATTCTGGTCAGGTGGCCCTTCAGCGAGCTTTTCAGACTCTGGCCTCAGCACTGATGGCAGAATTGTCCCTGTGTCTAGCCTCCCCCTCCGACTTCCTCCACCCAGACCCAATCCCCTGTACACCAGCCTATCCCAAGCACACCTCTAGACCAGCATGCACACACGTCAACACACAAGGGAAGCTCAGGCAAACATAAGCACCACACATCCCACAGGCACTCTCGCAAGCATCACACACACGCAGACACACCAACATCCACTGCCTCCACTGTGTCCCCCTCCTCCTCGTCTCCCTCCTCCCTCCCAATCTCGTCTACACTCACACCTGCATGCACTACCTCTACAGCCACTACGGCCATCACCAGCACACCCACCACCACACCCCGCTCACGTGCAGTCACCACCCCCACTACCATTCACACGTCCCCTGTGTCCTCTCCCAGTGTGTCTGTGACGTCCCCTCCCAAGATACACAAACGCAGGCACACACCCACCCAACAGCCATCCACCTCACGACAGCCTCCAGCGCATGCACCTTCACCCAAAGTCAGCAAACGAACACCTCCTACAACCACAACCTCTTCCTCCACTCCCAAACCCCCTCCAGCTACCCGTCCCAGTGTCTCCCAAAAACTTTTCCTGTCCAACCTTGACCTCTTTCCCACACCTCCCCCACCACGTCCGTCTCCTAGGTCCCGAACTAGCACCTCAGCCACAACATCTCCGGGACCAGTGATGCATGTAGTCACTGGATTCTGGAGTGCACCGGCCACCAGGGCAGCCAGTGTGGCACGGAGCCACAGCACAGACAGTCCCCCACCTGTGAAGCATCAGAAGTTGGTCAGTGCCCGGCGGGAGAGGGGGAAGACTCCAGCCACCAAAGCTGCTCCCAGGGGTCCAGGTGGGAGTGTAGAGTCAGCTGCGACACCTTCCAAGGTGGGGAAGGGGCACAAGAAACTCAGCAAGTCTGGGAAGAGCAGCACAGCAGAGAAGACCGCCATCATCCCGCTGCCCAGCAGCCCACCGCCACCAGCCCTGCTGCCCAGGAGGCCACCGCCAGCACCAGCCCTACTGCCCAGGAGGCCAGCACCAGCTCCGCTGCCCAGGAGCCCACCGCCACCAGCCCTGCTGCCCAGGAGGCCACCGCCAGCACAAGCCCTACTGCCCAGGAGGCCACCGCCAGCACCAGCCCTACTGCCCAGGAGGCCACCGCCAGCACCAGCCCAGCTGCTCAGGAGGCCACTGCTGAACAGGGAACCGCCGTCTCAAGCACCGCTGAAAAGGGCACCGCCGTCGCAAGCACCGCTGAACTGGGCACAGCCGTCTCAAATACCGCTGAACAGGGCACTGCCGTCTCAAGCACCGCTGAACTGGGCACCGCCGTCTCAAGCACCGCTGGCCCATGAGCGCCAAGGGCACTGACACTACTGAGTCCGTCACGGGCAGGGTGAAGCACTCTGGGCACCATGCCCCCTCCAGAACCAGTGGAGAGATCCATCCACTACCTCTGTCCTTAGCAGGATGAAGCACCCTGGGCACCATGCTCCCTCCAGAACCAGTGGAGAGATCCATCCACTACCTCTGTCCTTAGCAGGATGAAGCACCCTGGGCACCATGCCCCCTCCAGAACCAGTGGAGAGATCCATCCACTACCCCTGTCCTTAGCAGGATGAAGCACTCTGGGCACCATACCCCCTCCAGAACCAGTGGAGAGATACATCCACTACCTCTGTCCTTAGCAGGATGAAGCACTCTGGGCACCATACCCCCTGCAGCACCAGTGGAGAGATCCATCCACTACCTCTGTCCTTAGCAGGATGAAGCACTCTGGGCACCATGCCCCTTCCAGAACCAGTGGAGACTTTTATCCACTTGAGAGACTGTGGCTTTGCACTCCCCAGGATGGAACAGTGAGAAACCCACCCACTGTAGAGACTTGAGAGACTGTGGCTTTGCACTCCCCAGGATAGAACAGTGGGCATGTGGCCCCCTCGTGGATTTGGTGTTGTGCACTCAAGCGGCTGAGGTGCCCCCCCTTTCCCTCCCCCGCTGTGCCTGTTATCTTGCTCTCCGATGCCTCTGCAGTGTTCTCTCCATCATGGTCGGGGATCTTGTGTGGGCCTCACCCATACCGTGTGGGCCCAGTGTTCCACGGACTTAATTGGGGCACTACCTGGACTTCTATGCTTGGTGTATATTTTGTTAATGGTGTGTATATATACTTTTGCGTACTTGCTTTTCATATATTACAATGGTTACACTCATTTCCTTTTGTCTTTGCATTCTTCCGGGGGGGTTAGGGGGGTGTAACTGTGATGTATCAATATGTATTAGTGTGTGTGTTGTAGTGGGTGAGGGTGTGGGTGGGGGTGTTGTGTGTGTGTGTCCCTATTTTTTCCCTCCCCCCTCCCCTGTGTCGTAGGTGCAGTACTCACCGTGGTCTTCGCCGCCGGCGTTCGTGCTCCTGGTAGAGGAGCAGGAAGACTATCGGAGGGAGGATTTGGAGTTCCGGATCCATGGTGTCCTCGTTCCTCGTGGGGTGTGTAGAGGTGAGCATTTTCTCTTCGGAATCCTGTTTCCGCCGTGTTTTTATCCGCAGTGAATCCGCACCGTAAAAGGTGGCGGATTGGTAGGTTGTGATACCGTGGGCGGCACTTTGTTTCCCGCCTGTCTGTTGGCGATGACCGCCGCGCTGTTTGTTTGTACCGCCGTGGCGGTCGGAGTGTTAAAGTGTCTGTCTTTGTTGGTGGTTTCGGCCAAGGTCGTAACTGGAAAATCTTTACCGCCGGCCTGCTGGCGGTCTTACCGCCGCTTTAACACCGTCCGCCAGGGTTGTAATGACCACCCAAGTCTCTGAGTCTCTGACTGGGTGCGGGGTTGGGCCAGAGATGATACCTCTCACTCCGACCCCTTGACATTACATCATGCCATTTACCCCTGGGCTGATTCACAGTGGGACTTGGGGCCTCTTCACTCTCCAATCTTTCTTCCGTCCAATGCTCTTCAATGTCTCCAATGTCTTCATCTTCCTCTTCTCCCTCTCGGGCATTTTCAGACACTCCTGCCCTTTTGAAGTGCGAAATGTTCCTTGAGACCTGTCGTTCTCAACGGCATGCTGTTACCATGGACCTCCTGGTTCTCGCCACTTTCCAAACCTCAGGTCCGAACAGGGTCAGAAACTTTCCTCCCAGACGCCTACTTCTCACGACTACCCTGTCACCTATTTGAAAGTTCAAGCATTGCGTCCGTCTTTTGGCGGTGGCCTTATCGTTGGTCTGCATCCTTCGTTGCTGTGTGGCTTCTATATCTAGTTCAGGAGTTTCCCACTGAGATCCAGCTGGGATGCAGTCATGTGGAGCTACTTTAAACATCAGAGCGGCTGGGTCACACCCCGTGGTGCTGTGAGGTGTTTGTCGATAGGCTTGCAAGAATTGTTGCATACTACTCTCCACATCTTCACCCCTTTGTACAGCTATTCTCAGTGCTCGGTTGAGGGTGCGCATAAATCTTTCTACATCGCCATTTGCCTGTGGCCAGTATGGCGTCATTTTTCAGTGGTGTATGGCAAGTCCATCCATAAAGGTCTTGAAGTCCTGCCCCTGGAATGGGGGACGGTTATCTGTCCTGATCACGTCCGGGAGGCTGAAGGTAGCAAAAGTCCTCTCAAGCACTGGTCTAATGCTCACGAAAAAGTTGGAGACCACTGTTTCCACCACGGGAAATGTTGTGTATGAGTTGATTATAACTGCTGTTAGCTTCCCATTGGGGAAAATCCCAAAGTCCATGCTTAATTTCGACCATGGGTGGCAGATGGGAGGATCAGTGATCACGGGGTTGGCAGGCGGGTCAAGGGATGTGACAATGCAGGAGTGGCAGTTCCCCACAAAGGTGTCCACCTTAGTATCCATAGCTGGAAACCACACCTTGGCACATAGGCGTGCCTTTGTCTTGGCCGCTCCTTGATGGGCCAACTCCACAACTCGATACCAAAGGCTGTAGGGAATTACTATTTTTTGTCCCCTGAGAAGGAGGCCATCCCCTCCCAATGACAGCTCCTCCTTCACTTTCCACATGCCTTGCATGGCTTACCTCTCCTCGGGATCGAGGGACTTGGCCCCCTCTAAGAAATGTTTCCACCGGTACAGGGGCAGAGCGTCTTTCACTTGGTTGATAACAGTGTTCTTTCCCGACACCTCTGCTAGCTCTGACACAGTGAGGGCCACGGGGCAAGCCACCTGTGTTCCCATGTTGACGAAGCTCTCCATGTTCCCCTCGTCATCGTTCTTAGATGAGTTCACTGGTGTTGTCGGGGATGCCTTGATAGGTAATCCGCCGGGTTGCTCGCACCGGGCGGTATATGACTTTAAAGAGATATGGTTGGAGCAGGACAGCCCACCTCTCAATTCTCAGGGGAGCGAGCCTCATGGACCCAGTGAATAGTGATACCAGTGGCTTGTGGTCTGTGACAACTTGAAACTCCTGGCCATAGAGGTGCAGATGGAAGTGTTTGCACACCCACCGAATTGCTAGCGCCTCGCGCTCTACCTGAGCATACTGGGTCTCTACTGCCGACAGAGCCCTGCTTGCATATGCTACCGGGGCCCATTCCTGGTGTCGTTGCTCCTGCATCAGCACCGCTCCCAGCCCCACAGGGCTTGCGTCCACCACCACTTCCGTCCGCTTCTCCGGGGGAAAGTATGCCATAGTCACCTTGTCCAGCAGCGCCCCTTCAATTTCCTGGAAAGCTTTGTCTGCTTCCGAATTCCACTCCCACTTGAGGTTGATTTTCGTGAGCTGTCTGAGTGGCTCTGCCATCGTGGCCAGTTGGGTAATGAACCGGCCACAGTATGCTGCCATGCCCAGAAAACTCCTGACTTCCGTGTCGGTTTGAGGGGTCGGTGCCTGTCGAATGGCTTCCACCTTCTTGGGGTCAACCTGCAACCCATCCTTCGAAAAGATGTACCTGAAGAAATCAATCGAAGACCGGTAGAATGCACACTTGTTCTTATGAAGGGTGAGGCCCGCATCAGACAGTCTCTGCAGAGTGGCCCGTAGCCGGTGATGATGTTCCTCACAAGTCTCTGAGAATATCAAGATATCATCGCTCGGGTTGATCACGCCAGCCAGGCCTGACAGCGTTTCCCTAATGGCGTTCTGGAACACCTCTGCCGCCGATGATACGCCAAAACTCAGCCTTCAGAACCGTCTCAGCCACACGTGGGTAGAGAAAGTGGTGATGTTCCGACTGTCAGGGTCCAATTCCAGCTGGTGATAGCCAGAATTTAAATCCAGCATTGAGAACCACTGGGCTCCATTCAGGTCTGCGATGATATCGTCCATTGCTGGCGTAGTGTATCACTCTCTTTTGATCGCCTGATTGGGTAGGCGCATGTCCATACAGAGGCGGATGGCCCCTGGTTGTTTGGGCTTTGGGGTGATCACCAGTGGCGAGACCCAGGGGGTGGGACCGTCTTCTTTCTCAATAACCCCTTGGCTCTTGAACATCTGCAGTTCTCTCATCTGCCAGTCGCAGATGAAAGGGCCCTCTCCGGTGCCTCAGCACCACTAGTTTCACCTCTGTGTCGATGTGTAATTTGACTTGTTTGCCTTTGAGTTTTCCTAGTCCTGTAAACAGCTAGGGAAACTCCCTGAGAAGGGACTCCATGTGCGACTCATACACTTGGCGTGTAAAGAAGATGACCTCCAGGTCCTCCGCAGTGTGACATCCTATCAAAGTGCCACGGTCTCCTTTGACATCATAGAATCTGGCCTGGGGGTGGTGTTCATCGTTAGTAATGGATACCTCTATCGAACCCTGCAATGAGGATCTCGTCAAGGGATATCCCAGGCTGTTGCATTATTAGTTTGCACAGCATGTTTGAACGGCACCCTTGGATGATTTGTGCCCGTATTTGTTCATGCTGGTTGAGACCTACACACATTCTGGCAAGTTTTCGCAGTCTGGCATAGAACATGTCGACCGACTCCTTCTCCTTCTGCTTGGTCTGGCGCTGTAGAAATCGTTCGTAATCGGAATAGGTTGCCGGTCAAAGTGTTTGTTCAGTGCCGCCACCGCAGAATCGAAGTCTGTTCGGTCCGCCGTGTCGGGTAGTGAGTCGAACAGCTCCTGAAGTTGGTCAACCCCCATGTGCAGCATCAGTGACCTGCGAACCGCCCCATCCTTTTCCCTCGTTAAGCAGAAGTAGTTTTCTAGTCGTCCAAGGCGAAGGAGCCACCTTGGTGCTGCTGTTGCGGGATCTGCTAGCTGGCTGAATGGGGGCAGTGCAGCCACCGACGAGTTGCTCCTGCAGGAGCAGGCGCGGGGTGTTGCTCTGCGTCGCTCATTGTTTCTTGTTCTTCTCTTTTAGTGAGGTTGTGCATTCCCCCTCTCCTAGAGAATGTTTTTCACTGGTCCCTATCCCACTACACACTCATCAAGGTGAAGCCTCTTGCACCTTGAGATACGTTAAGGTACCCATCTATTGGACTCTTCTCTTATTTATTTCTTTTTTTTCTGCAGCCCAGTATAGCACCTGCAGCCCATATAAAGAAACTGTGGACGTCTGGCAGACTGTGGCGTTTGCACGATGTTCTCACGTCTTGTTCGGTGTTTTTTTTTTTTGCAGGCACTATTGTAGCCTGCTTTCGGGGTCCTCGTGCTCCGGGCCCTGGATTTAAAGCAGTTGGGCCACTTTCCGCCTCATTCGCGGCCGTCTGCACATGACCGATGAGCGTCCTGCTGCCCACGCGCCTCACCTGACCTTCCTGGTGCGATGCCCGCGCGCTCAGTTGGAGAGCCGATGCCGGGCCTGCCAGCCGTCGTCCTTCTGCACATGAACCGCATCTTGCGTGCGCTCCTGGATGACAGGTGAGCTGACACGCAGGTGCACACACTCCTCACTTGCTCCGTACCTTGTTCACTGTGGTTTAGTTATAACCGCATGTTTATTTTATTATTTTCGTTTGTCGTTATAGTGTCGATCCCGCCTCGTCGCCACTATAGGTTCGCAAGTGGAGGCATAGAAGGACTCAACACTGGATCGTTGCTCAGGAACTGCCTGCCCGGTAGTTCAAACCTTTATTTAATAACTTGGGCGAACGCCCACCCTCGCGACCTCGCGGGGGCAACAAAGTACTGTAGAGCCCGCATGGCTCTCTACATATAGGGAAGCCCTTAGGAAGCCTATTAGATGAGATTATAGCTCTGAAAGATTTACACAAAATCCCCTGGTTAACGGATATTAAACAGACCTTTAACAGCTTGGGCAGCATGTGGAGTCCCCCTTTAGCTATTAATATTAATGCCAAAGGCGCTGTTAAGCAAGCATTCTGGGCAAAATTGATCACATCCAGTGAGTCCTCTGACTCCATGGGGAACAGGACCAAAGCTTTTTTCATGCGCAAAAAGGTGTTTGAATTTGAGTAAGTCCTGGATAATATCCACCCGCTCAGGTCACATCCTATTTTCCTGCAGTCCCCTTCTGGTGCTCTTCCAGTGCTCACTTACACTTCACATTGGGCCATGTTGACCGAAAAGACAAACCTTTGTCTGGTTTGCTGCTCTGCCGATGAATCGGAGGAGCATTTTTTATTTTTCTGCAGGGCATGCTCTAGATCGAGATCTAGTTGGACTGTACCAATGTGTCAGCCACGGGGGCTGACGGATCGCATTAAAACACCGAAAAAATAAAAAAGCTGTAGAAGGGTGTTTGTGGCATTTGCAGTGGCCAAGTTTTTTATGTCTGCTTGGTCCACGCGCCAAAAGAATATAGACCCTGCCTACTCCCAAGCGTCATCTAATAAAGTTAGGGCCTGCTTTAGAGTTTGAAGGAGGGGGTTACCCCATAACAAACTTGACGGATATCCTGTCCGCCATATTACAATCTCATAACAGCCTATTGAGATCAAATAAGGGGGACGGGATATCCGTCACGTTCATGAAGGAGTAACTCTCCTGCCAAACTTTAAATCAGGTTCTTAATTTTTTATTAACTTTAACTCCCTGAGAGATAGGATCTGAAGTTATTATTAGCAGGATATTGTTGTTTTGTGTTTTGACAAAACGTTATTTTTTTAGTTTTTTTTAACATGATATCATGTCGATGTTTTTATTAGCTTGCATTTTATCAACATGTTTTAATTTTTGTATTTCTTGATAATTGTTTTCTAAATTCGAACTAACAATAAAGACAAATAATAGATGTTCATTGTTATCGAATTCTGTTTTACTAATTTTATCGACCTGAAAAGAAAGGCTGAGTGGGCAAACTAGGTTAACTATGGAGTCACACTCAGATTCCTGTAATGGAAAAAGTAACACCACTGAGCTAATGTATGCAACCGGTGCTAGGCAAATGCAGGGTAGTAATACAGCCTTGATTCCTAGGCTTAATTTGTAAAATAATGAGTGCATATGCCTAAATCACTGCTCAAAAGACAGGGGTCGATGCTATTAAATGTTCCCACGCCGAATACCAAGGCTGCATAGTCCTGAATCCACCTCATGCCTCTTAAATCCACTACCAGATACTCCCTGTCCCTACATCTCCCTTTTGCAGGCTCCTGCATTCTCCCTTGTTGACATTTTTTCTTTCTTCTCTTCCTTCTTATTTGGCGTTTGTGTGTTTTCCCATTTCTTGCTCTTGTGGCATGTCTGATAAGGACAAATAAGTGCCATTGGGCCCCACTGGCTCCAAAAATGACTGCAGGTGGGCCCCACTGGCAACCAATGCTCAAATTAAGCACTGCTCGTTCCATAATACGAAACATCTTTGTGGTGCAACTGGCAATATAAGAGACCATTAGAGCAATACAGAAAATAAGTAGCTCTGAGAAAAGAAACCTAATATTATGCATCAGACCTAGCCAAGACCGTGACAGTAAATTCAGAAACATGCACATTCAGGGGATTGCCAACAGTTGCGAGTATTATGCTATTGCAAGCACCTTATTAAACCTTTCCAATTATACTTTCTCAAGCAGACCTTGCTTGATAGACCCACTGGCACGCTCATTAACACACAACACGGAACCAAAGCCATGTAGCTGGCATAGCACTGCTAGCTCAATAGCATAATTAGAGCAGTACACCTACATATCCCTTAGTACCATTCTGATAAAGTTAGCTGAAATCATCCTCCTGCTTATGTGTGCAACATTGCATCATAGTTATTTACTTGGCTATCACTGCTGTCTAAAAACTAATTTGCGTAGGACAAGGGCCAGATCGTGAATGAGGGCCACAGGAAGGTGGTGGCTACTGGGCCACACTCATGGTGGTCGGGGTTGTTTGCCGCAGGTGACCTGGTGTCCGTCTCACTATAGCTCAGCTAACTGGGCCAGGGACACCATTTATGTACTTGACTCTCAGGGGCATATTTATACTCTGTTTGCGCCGAATGTGCGTCAAACATTGGATGCGGGAAACTGCCTTGCGTTAATGACATGCAAGGTAGGCGTTCCCGCCCGAAAAATGACTTTCAAGCCTGTGC